>NW_027615085.1:0-100000 GCF_965212315.1 Lampetra planeri | reverse complement strand
CTCGTCCCCCTCCTCACGCATCGCCTCACCTCGTCCCCCTCCTCACCCATCACCTCACCTCGTCCCCCTACTCACCCATCGCCTCACCTCGTCTCCCTCCTCACCCATCGCCTCACCTTGTCCCCCTCCTCACCCATCGCCTCACCTTGTCCCCCTCCTCACCCATCGCCTCACCTCGTCCCCCTCCTCACCCATCACCTCACCTCGTCCCCCTCCTCACCCATCGCCTCACCTCGTCCCCCTCCTCACCCATCACCTCACCTCGTCCCCCTCCTCACCCATCGCCTCACGTCATCCCCCTCCTCACCCATCGCCTCACCTCGTCCCCCTCCTCACCCATCGCCTCACCTCGTCCCCCTCCTCACCCATCACCTCACCTCGTCCCCCTCCTCACCCATCGCCTCACCTTGTCTCTCCTCACCCATCACCTCACCTTCTCACCCATCACCTCGCCACCCATCACCTCACCTAACCCATCACCTCACCTCGTCCCCCTCCTCAACCATCACCTCACCTTGTCTCTCCTCACCCATCACCTCACCTTCTCACCCATCAGCTCGCCACCCATCACCTCACCTAAACCATCACCTCACCTCGTCCCCCTCCTCACCCATCACCTCACCTCGTCCCCCTCCTCACTCATCACCTCACCTCGTCCCCCTCCTCACCCATCGCCTCACCTCGTCCCCCTCCTCACTCATCACCTCACCTCGTCCCCCTCCTCACCCATCGCCTCACCTCGTCCCCCTCCTCACCCATCGCCTCACCTCGTCTCCCTCCTCACCCACCGCCTCACCTCGTCTCCCTCCTCACCCAACGCCTCACCTCGTCCCCCTCCTCACTCATCACCTCACCTCGTCCCCCTCCTCACCCATCACCTCACCTCGTCCCCCTCCTCGCCCATCGCCTCACCTCGTCCCCCTCCTCACCCATCGCCTCACCTCGTCCCCCTCCTCACTCATCACCTCACCTTGTCCCCCTCCTCACTGATCACCTCACCTCGTCCCCCTCCTAACCCATCACCTCAGCTCATCCCCCTCCTCACTCATCACCTCACCTCGTCCCCCTCCTCACCCATCGCCTCACCTCGTCCCCCTCCTCACCCATCGCCTCACCTCGTCCCCCTCCTCACCCATCACCTCACCTCGTCCCCCTCCTCACCCATCACCTCACCTCGTCCCCCTCCTCACCCATCGCCTCACCTCGTCCCCCTCCTCACCCATCGCCTCACCTCGTCCCCCTCCTCACCCATCGCCTCACCTCGTCCCCCTCCTCACCCATCGCCTCACCTCGTCCCCCTCCTCACCCATCGCCTCACCTCGTCTCTCCTCACCCATCACCTCACCTTCTCACCCATCACCTCACCTAACCCATCACCTCACCTCGTCCCCCTCCTCAACCATCACCTCACCTTGTCTCTCCTCACCCATCACCTCACCTTCTCACCCATCACCTCGCCACCCATGACCTCACCTCGTCCCCCTCCTCACCCATCACCTCACCTCGTCCCCCTCCTCACTCATCACCTCACCTCGTCCCCCTCCTCACCCATCGCCTCACCTCGTCCCCCTCCTCACCCATCACCTCATCTCGTCCCCCTCCTCACCCATCACCTCACCTCGTCCCCCTCCTCACCCATCACCTCACCTCGTCCCCCTCCTCACCCATCACCTCACCTCGTCCCCCTCCTCACCCATCGCCTCACCTCGTCCCCCTCCTCACCCATCGCCTCACCTCGTCCCCCTCCTTACTCATCGCCTCACCTCGTCCCCCTCCTCACCCATCACCTCACCTCGTCCCCCTCCTCACTCATCACCTCACCTCATCCCCCTTTTCACCCATCGCCTCACCTCGTCCCCCTCCTCAATCATTACCTCACCTCGTCCCCCTCCTCACCCATCGCCTCACCTCGTCCCCCTCCTCACCCATCACCTCACCTCGTCCCCCTCCTCACCCATCACCTCACCTCGTCCCCCTCCTCACCCATCGCCTCACCTCGTCCCCCTCCTCACCCATCGCCTCACCTCGTCCCCCTCCTCACCCATCGCCTCACCTCGTCCCCCTCCTCACCCATCGCCTCACCTCGTCTCTCCTCACCCATCACCTCACCTTCTCACCCATCACCTCACCTAACCCATCACCTCACCTCGTCCCCCTCCTCACTCATCACCTCACCTCGTCCCCCTCCTCACCCATCACCTCACCTCGTCTCCCTCCTCACTCATCACCTCACCTCATCCCCCTCCTCACCCATCGCCTCACCTCGTCCCCCTCCTCACCCATCACCTCACCTCGTCCCCCTCCTCACCCATCACCTCACCTCGTCCCCCTCCTCACCCATCACCTCACCTCGTCCCCCTCCTCACCCATCGCCTCACCTCGTCCCCCTCCTCACCCATCGCCTCACCTCGTCCCTCCTCACCCATCGCCTCACCTCGTCTCTCCTCACCCATCACCTCACCTTCTCACCCATCACCTAACCCATCACCTCACCTCGTCCCCCTCCTCAACCATCACCTCACCTTGTCTCTCCTCACCCATCACCTCACCTTCTCACCCATCACCTCGCCACCCATGACCTCACCTAAACCATCACCTCACCTCGTCCCCCTCCTCACTCATCACCTCACCTCGTCCCCCTCCTCACCCATCGCCTCACCTCGTCCCCCTCCTCACCCATCGCCTCACCTCGTCCCCCTCCTCACCCATCACCTCACCTCGTCCCCCTCCTCACCCATCACCTCACCTCGTCCCCCTCCTCACCCATCGCCTCACCTCGTCCCCCTCCTCACTCATCACCTCACCTCGTCCCCCTCCTCACCCATCACCTCACCTCGTCCCCCTCCTCACTCATCACCTCACCTCATCCCCCTTTTCACCCATCGCCTCACCTCGTCCCCCTCCTCACCCATCGCCTCACCTCGTCCCCCGCCTCACCCATCGCCTCACCTCGTCTCTCCTCACCCATCACCTCACCTTCTCACCCATCACCTCACCTAACCCATCACCTCACCTCGTCCCCCTCCTCACCCATCGCCTCACCTCGTCCCCCTCCTCTCTCATCACCTCACCTCGTCCCCCTCCTCTCTCATCACCTCACCTCGTCCCCCTCCTCACCCATCACCTCACCTCGTCCCCCTGCTCACCCATCACCTCACCTCGTCCCCCTCCTCACCCATCGCCTCACCTCGTCCCCCTCCTCACCCATCGCCTCACCTCGTCCCCCTCCTCACCCATCGCCTCACCTCGTCTCTCCTCACCCATCACCTCACCCATCACCTCACCTTACCCATCACCTCACCTCGTCCCCCTCCTCAACCATCACCTCACCTTGTCTCTCCACACCCATCACCTCACCTTCTCACCCATCACCTCGCCACCCATGACCTCACCTAAACCATCACCTCACCTCGTCCCCCTCCTCACCCATCACCTCACCTCGTCCCCCTCCTCACTCATCACCTCACCTCGTCCCCCTCCTCACCCATCGCCTCACCTCATCCCCCTCCTCACCCATCGCCTCACCTCGTCTCCCTCCTCACCCATCACCTCACCTCGTCCCCCTCCTCACCCATCACCTCACCTCGTCCCCCTCCTCACCCATCGCCTCACCTCGTCCCCCTCCTCACCCATCGCCTCACCTCGTCCCCCTCCTCACCCATCACCTCACCTCGTCTCCCTCCTCACCCATCCCTTCACCTCGTCCCCCTCCTCACCCATCGCCTCACCTCGTCCCCCTCCTCACCCATCACCTCACCTCGTCTCCCTCCTCACCCATCACCTCACCTCGTCCCCCTCCTCACCCATCGCCTCACCTCGTCCCCCTCCTCACCCATCACCTCACCTCGTCTCCCTCCTCACCCATCACCTCACCTCGTCCCCCTCCTCACCCATCGCCTCACCTCGTCCCCCTCCTCACCCATCGCCTCACCTCGTCCCCCTCCTCACCCATCGCCTCACCTCGTCCCCCTCCTCACCCATCGCCTCACCTCGTCCCCCTCCTCACTCATCACCTCACCTCGTCCCCCTCCTCAACCATCACCTCACCTCGTCCCCCTCCTCACCCATCGCCTCACCTCGTCCCCCTCCTCACCCATCGCCTCACCTCGTCCCCCTCCTCACCCATCGCCTCACCTCACCTTCTCACCCATCACCTCACCTAACCCATCACCTCACCTCGTCCCCCTCCTCACCCATCGCCTCACCTCGTCCCCCTCCTCACTCATCACCTCACCTCGTCCCCCTCCTCACCCATCACCTCACCTCGTCCCCCTCCTCACTCATCACCTCACCTCATCCCCCTCCTCACCCATCGCCTCACCTCGTCCCCCTCCTCACTCATCACCTCACCTCGTCCCCCTCCTCACCCATCGCCTCACCTCGTCCCCCTCCTCACCCATCACCTCACCTCGTCCCCCTCCTCACGCATCACCTCACCTCGTCCCCCTCCTCACCCATCGCCTCACCTCGTCCCCCTCCTCACCCATCGCCTCACCTCGTCTCTCCTCACCCATCACCTCACCTTCTCACCCATCACCTCACCTAACCCATCACCTCACCTCGTCCCCCTCCTCAACCATCACCTCACCTTGTTTCTCCTCACCCATCACCTCACCTTCTCACCCATCACCTCGCCACCCATGACCTCACCTAAACCATCACCTCACCTCGTCCCCCTCCTCACCCATCGCCTCACCTCGTCCCCCTCCTCACCCATCACCTCACCTCGTCTCCCTCCTCACCCATCACCTCACCTCGTCCCCCTCCTCACCCATCACCTCACCTCGTCCCCCTCCTCACCCATCGCCTCACCTCGTCCCCTTCCTCACCCATCGCCTCACCTCGTCCTCCTCCTCACTCATCACCTCACCTCGTCCCCCTCCTCACCCATCACCTCACCTCGTCCCCCTCCTCACCCATCGCCTCACCTCGTCCCCCTCCTCACCCATCGCCTCACCTCGTCCCCCTCCTCACTCATCACCTCACCTCGTCCCCCCTCCTCACCCATCACCTCACCTCGTCCCCCTCCTCACTCATCACCTCACCTCGTCCCCCTCCTCACCCATCACCTCACCTCGTCCCCCTCACCCATCGCCTCACCTCGTCCCCATCCTCACCCATCGCCTCACCTCGTCCCCCTCCTCACCCATCGCCTCACCTCGTCCCCCTCCTCACTCATCACCTCACCTCGTCCCCCTCCTCACCCATCACCTCACCTCGTCCCCCACCTCACCTTGTCTCCCTCCTCACCCATCGCCTCACCTCGTCCCCCTCCTCACCCATCGCCTCACCTCGTCCCCCTCCTCACCCATCGCCTCACCTCGTCCCCCTCCTCACCCATCGCCTCACCTCGTCTCCCTCCTCACCCATTACCTCACCTCGTCCCCCTCCTCACCCATCGCCTCACCTCGTCTCTCTTCACCCATCACCTCACCTTCTCACCCATCACCTCGCCACCCATCACCTCACCTAACCCATCACCTCACCTCGTCCCCCTCCTCAACCATCACCTCACCTTGTCTCTCCTCACCCATCACCTCACCTTCTCACCCATCACCTCGCCACCCATCACCTCACCTAAACCATCACCTCACCTCGTCCCCCTCCTCACTCATCACCTCACCTCGTCCCCCTCCTCACCCATCGCCTCACCTCGTCCCCCTCCTCACCCATCGCCTCACCTCGTCCCCCTCCTCACCCATCGCCTCACCTCGTCCCCCTCCTCAACCATCACCTCACCTTCTCACCCATCACCTCGCCACCCATCACCTCGCCACCCATCACCTCACCTAACCCATCACCTCACCTCGTCCCCCTCCTCAACCATCACCTCACCTTCTCACCCATCACCTCGCCACCCATCACCTCACCTAAACCATCACCTCACCTCGTCTCCCTCCTTACCCATCACCTCACCTCGTCCCCCTCCTCACTCATCACCTCACCTCGTCCCCCTCCTCACCCATCGCCTCACCTCGTCCCCCTCCTCACTCATCACCTCACCTCGTCCCCCTCCTCACCCATCGCCTCACCTCGTCCCCCTCCTCACCCATCGCCTCACCTCGTCTCCCTCCTCACCCATCGCCTCACCTCGTCCCCCTCCTCACTCATCACCTCACCTCGTCCCCCTCCTCACCCATCACCTCACCTCGTCCCCCTCCTCAACCATCACCTCACCTTGTCTCTCCTCACCCATCACCTCACCTTCTCACCCATCACCTCGCCACCCATGACCTCACCTAAACCATCACCTCACCTCGTCCCCCTCCTCACCCATCACCTCACCTCGTTCCCCTCCTCACTCATCACCTCACCTCGTCCCCCTCCTCACCCATCGCCTCACCTCGTCCCCCTCCTCACCCATCGCCTCACCTCGTCCCCCTCCTCACTCATCACCTCACCTCGTCCCCCTCCTCACCCATCGCCTCACCTCGTCCCCCTCCTCACCCATCGCCTCACCTCGTCTCCCTCCTCACCCATCGCCTCACCTCGTCCCCCTCCTCACTCATGACCTCACCTCGTCCCCCTCCTCACCCATCACCTCACCTCGTCCCCCTCCTCAACCATCACCTCACCTTGTCTCTCCTCACCCATCACCTCACCTTCTCACCCATCACCTCGCCACCCATGACCTCACCTAAACCATCACCTCACCTCGTCCCCCTCCTCACCCATCACCTCACCTCGTCCCCCTCCTCACCCATCGCCTCACCTCGTCCCCCTCCTCACCCATCGCCTCACCTCGTCCCCCTCCTCACTCATCACCTCACCTCGTCCCCCTCCTCACTCATCACCTCACCTCGTCCCCCTCCTCACCCATCGCCTCACCTCGTCCCCCTCCTCACCCATCGCCTCACCTCGTCCCCCTCCTCACCCATCGCCTCACCTCGTCCCCCTCCTCACCCATCGCCTCACCTCGTCCCCCTCCTCACCCATCGCCTCACCTCGTCCCCCTCCTCACCCATCGCCTCACCTCGTCCCCCTCCTCACCCATCGCCTCACCTCGTCCCCCTCCTCACCCATCGCCTCACCTCGTCCCCCTCCTCACCCATCGCCTCACCTCGTCCCCCTCCTCACCCATCACCTCACCTCGTCCCCCTCCTCACCCATCACCTCACCTCGTCCCCCTCCTCACCCATCACCTCACCTCGTCCCCCTCCTCACCCATCACCTCACCTCGTCCCCCTCCTCACCCATCACCTCACCTCGTCCTCCTCCTCACCCATCACCTCACCTCGTCTCCCTCCTCACCCATCGCCTCACCTCGTCCCCCTCCTCACCCATCGCCTCACCTCGTCTCCCTCCTCATCCATCACCTCACCTCGTCCCCCTCCTCACCCATCGCCTCACCTCGTCTCTCCTCACCCATCACCTCACCTTCTCACCCATCACCTCGCCACCCATCACCTCACCTAACCCATCACCTCACCTCGTCCCCCTCCTCAACCATCACCTCACCTTGTCTCTCCTCACCCATCACCTCACCTTCTCACCCATCACCTCGCCACCCATCACCTCACCTAAACCATCACCTCACCTCGTCCCCCTCCTCACCCATCACCTCACCTCGTCCCCCTCCTCACTCATCACCTTAACTCGTCCCCCTCCTCACCCATCGCCTCACCTCGTCCCCCTCCTCACTCATCACCTCACCTCGTCCCCCTCCTCACCCATCGCCTCACCTTGTCTCCCTCCTCACCCATCGCCTCACCTCGTCCCCCTGCTCACTCATCACCTCACCTCGTCCCCCTCCTCACCCATCGCCTCACCTCGTCCCCCTCCTCACCCATCGCCTCACCTCGTCTCTCCTCACCCATCACCTCACCGTCTCACCCATCACCTCACCTAACCCATCACCTCACCTCGTCCCCCTCCTCAACCATCACCTCACCTTGTCTCTCCTCACCCATCACCTCACCTTCTCACCCATCACCTCGCCACCCATGACCTCACCTAAACCATCACCTCACCTCGTCCCCCTCCTCACCCATCACCTCACCTCGTCCCCCTCCTCACCCATTGCCTCACCTCGTCCCCCTCCTCACTCATCACCTCACCTCGTCCCCCTCCTCACCCATCACCTCACCTCGTCCCCCTCCTCACCCATCACCTCACCTCGTCCCCCTCCTCACCCATCGCCTCACCTCGTCCCCCTCCTCACCCATCGCCTCACCTCGTCTCCCTCCTCACTCATCGCCTCACCTCGTCCCCCTCCTCACCCATCGCCTCACCTCGTCTCCCTCCTCACTCATCGCCTCACCTCGTCCCCCTCCTCACCCATCGCCTCTCCTCGTCCCCCTCCTCACCCATCGCCTCACCTCGTCCCCCTCCTCACCCATCGCCTCACCTCGTCTCCCTCCTCACTCATCACCTCACCTCGTCCCCCTCCTCACCCATCGCCTCACCTCGTCCCCCTCCTCACCCATCGCCTCACCTCGTCCCCCTCCTCACCCATCGCCTCACCTCGTCCCCCTCCTCACTCATCGCCTCACCTCGTCCGCCTCCTCACCCATCGCCTCACCTCGTCCCCCTCCTCACCCATCGCCTCACCTCGTCCCCCTCCTCACTCTTCACCTCACCTCGTCTCCCTCCTCACCCATCGCCTCACCTCGTCCCCCTCCTCACCCATCGCCTCACCTCATCCCCCTCCTCACCCATCACCTCACCTCGTCCCCCTCCTCACCCATCACCTCACCTCGTCTCCCTCCTCACTCATCACCTCACCTCGTCCCCCTCCTCACCCATCGCCTCACCTCGTCCCCCTCCTCACCCATCGCCTCACCTCGTCTCCCTCCTCACTCATCACCTCACCTCGTCCCCCTCCTCACCCATCACCTCACCTCGTCCCCCTCCTCACCCATCACCTCACCTCGTCCCCCTCCTCACCCATCACCTCACCTCGTCCCCCTCCTCACCCATCGCCTCACCTCGTCCCCCTCCTCACCCATCGCCTCACCTCGTCCCCCTCCTCACTCATCACCTCACCTCGTCCCCCTCCTCACTCATCACCTCACCTCGTCCCCCTCCTCACCCATCACCTCACCTCGTCCCCCTCCTCACCCATCGCCTCACCTCGTCCCCCTCCTCACCCATCGCCTCACCTCGTCCCCCTCCTCACCCATCGCCTCACCTCGTCCCCCTCCTCACCCATCGCCTCACCTCGTCCCCCTCCTCACCCATCACCTCACCTCGTCCCCCTCCTCACCCATCACCTCACCTCGTCCCCCTACTCACCCATCGCCTCACCTCGTCTTCCTCCTCACCCATCGCCTCACCTCGTCCCCCTCCTCACCCATCGCCTCACCTCGTCCCCCTCCTCACTCATCGCCTCACCTCGTCCCCCTCCTCACCCATCACCTCACCTCGTCCCCCTCCTCACCCATCACCTCACCTCGTCTCTTCTCAACCATCACCTCACCTCGTCCCCCTCCTCAACCATCACCTCTCCTTGTCTCTCCTCACCCATCACCTCACCTCGCCACCCATCACCTCACCTAAACCATCACCTCACCTCGTCTCCCTCCTCACCCATCGCCTCACCTCGT
Source organism: Lampetra planeri (assembly GCF_965212315.1). Lineage (NCBI taxonomy): Eukaryota > Metazoa > Chordata > Hyperoartia > Petromyzontiformes > Petromyzontidae > Lampetra > Lampetra planeri. Next base: position 90,455 of record NW_027615085.1, on the reverse strand, counting down.
CCCCCTCCTCACCCATCACCTCACCTCGTCCCCCTCCTCACCCATCACCTCACCTCGCCACCCATCACCTCACCTCGCCACCCATCACCTCACCTAAACCATCGCCTCACCTCGTCCCCCTCCTCACCCATCGCCTCACCTCGTCCCCCTCCTCACCCATCGCCTCACCTCGTCTCCCTCCTCACTCATCACCTCACCTCGTCCCCCTCCTCACCCATCGCCTCACCTCGTCCCCCTCCTCACCCATCGCCTCACCTCGTCCCCCTCCTCACTCATCACCTCACCTCGTCCCTCTCCTCACCCATCACCTCACCTCGTCCCCCTCCTCACCCATCGCCTCACCTCATCCCCCGCCTCACCTCGTCCCCCTCCTCACCCATCGCCTCACCTCGTCTCCCTCCTCATCGCCTCACCTCGTCCCCCTCCTCACCCATCGCCTCACCTCGTCTCCCTCCTCACTCATCACCTCACCTCGTCCCCCTCCTCACCCATCGCCTCACCTCGTCCCCCTCCTCACCCATCGCCTCACCTCGTCCCCCTCCTCACCCATCGCCTCACCTCGTCCCCCTCCTCACTCATCGCCTCACCTCGTCCCCCTCCTCACCCATCGCCTCACCTCGTCCCCCTCCTCACTCATCACCTCACCTCGTCTCCCTCCTCAACCATCACCTCACCTCGTCCCTCTCCTCACCCATCACCTCACCTCGTCCCCCTCCTCACCCATCACCTCACCTCGTCCCCCTCCTCACCCATCGCCTCACCTCGTCCCCCTCTTCACCCATCGCCTCACCTCGTCCCCCTCCTCACCCATCGTCTCACCTCGTCCCCCTCCTCACCCATCGCCTCACCTCGTCCCCCTCCTCACCCATCGCCTCACCTCGTCCCCCTCCTCACCCATCGCCTCACCTCGTCCCCCTCCTCACTCATCGCCTCACCTCGTCCCCCTCCTCACCCATCGCCTCACCTCGTCTCCCTCCTCACTCATCGCCTCACCTCGTCCCCCTCCTCACCCATCGCCTCACCTCGTCCCCCTCCTCACCCATCGCCTCACCTCGTCCCCCTCCTCACCCATCGCCTCACCTCGTCCCCCTCCTCACTCATCGCCTCACCTCGTCCGCCTCCTCACCCATCGCCTCACCTCGTCCCCCTCCTCACCCATCGCCTCACCTCGTCCCCCTCCTCACCCATCGCCTCACCTCGTCCCCCTCCTCACCCATCGCCTCACCTCGTCCCCCTCCTCACCCATCGCCTCACCTCGTCCCCCTCCTCACCCATCGCCTCACCTCGTCCCCCTCCTCACCCATCACCTCACCTCGTCTCCCTCCTCACTCATCACCTCACCTCGTCCCCCTCCTCACCCATCACCTCACCTCGTCCCCCTCCTCACCCATCACCTCACCTCGTCCCCCTCCTCACCCATCGCCTCACCTCGTCTCTCTTCACCCATCACCTCACCTTCTCACCCATCACCTCGCCACCCATCACCTCACCTAACCCATCACCTCACCTCGTCCCCCTCCTCAACCATCACCTCACCTTGTCTCTTCTCACCCATCACCTCGCCACCCATCACCTCACCTAAACCATCACCTCACCTCGTCCCCCTCCTCACCCATCACCTCACCTCGTCCCCCTCCTCACTCATCACCTCACCTCGTCCCCCTCCTCACCCATCGCCTCACCTCGTCCTCCTCCTCACCCATCGCCTCACCTCGTCCCCCTCTTCACCCATCACCTCACCTCGTCCCCCTCCTCACCCATCCCCTCACCTCGTCCCCCTCCTCACCCATCGCCTCACCTCGTCCCCCTCCTCACCCATCGCCTCACCTCGTCCCCCTCCTCACCCATCGCCTCACCTCGTCCCCCTACTCACCCATCGCCTCACCTCGTCCCCCTCCTCACCCATCGCCTCACCTCGTCCCCCTCCTCACCCATCGCCTCACCTCGTCCCCCTCCTCACCCATCGCCTCACCTCGTCCCCCTCCTCACCCATCGCCTCACCTCGTCTCCCTCCTCACCCATCGCCTCACCTCGTCCCCCTCCTCACCCATCGCCTCACCTCGTCCCCCTCCTCACCCATCACCTCACCTCGTCCCCCTCCTCACCCATCGCCTCACCTCGTCCCCCTCCTCACCCATCGCCTCACCTCGTCCCCCTCCTCACCCATCACCTCACCTCGTCCCCCTCCTCACCCATCACCTCACCTCGTCCCCCTCCTCACCCATCACCTCACCTCGTCCCCCTCCTCACCCATCACCTCACCTCGTCCTCACCCATCACCTCACCTCGTCTCCCTCCTCACCCATCGCCTCACCTCGTCCCCCTCCTCACCCATCGCCTCACCTCTTCCCCCTCCTCACCCATCGCCTCACCTCGTCTCCCTCCTCACCCATCGCCTCACCTCGTCTCCCTCCTCACCCATCGCCTCACCTCGTCTCTCCTCACCCATCACCTCACCTTCTCACCCATCACCTCGCCACCCATCACCTCACCTAACCCATCACCTCACCTCGTCCCCCTCCTCACCCATCACCTCACCTCGTCCCCCCTCCTCACCCATCACCTCACCTCGTCCCCCTCCTCACCCATCACCTCACCTCGTCCCCCTCCTCACCCATCACCTCACCTCGTCTCCCTCCTCACCCATCGCCTCACCTCGTCCCCCTCCTCACCCATCGCCTCACCTCTTCCCCCTCCTCGCCCATCGCCTCACCTCGTCTCCCTCCTCACCCATCACCTCACCTCGTCCCCCCTCCTCACCCATCGCCTCACCTCGTCTCTCCTCACCCATCACCTCACCTTCTCACCCATCACCTCGCCACCCATCACCTCACCTAACCCATCACCTCACCTCGTCCCCCTCCTCAACCATCACCTCACCTTGTCTCTCCTCACCCATCACCTCACCTTCTCACCCATCACCTCGCCACCCATCACCTCACCTAAACCATCACCTCACCTCGTCCCCCTCCTCACCCATCACCTCACCTCGTCCCCCTCCTCACTCATCACCTTAACTCGTCCCCCTCCTCACCCATCGCCTCACCTCGTCCCCCTCCTCACTCATCACCTCACCTCGTCCCCCTCCTCACCCATCGCCTCACCTTGTCTCCCTCCTCACCCATCGCCTCACCTCGTCCCCCTGCTCACTCATCACCTCACCTCGTCCCCCTCCTCACCCATCGCCTCACCTCGTCCCCCTCCTCACCCATCGCCTCACCTCGTCTCTCCTCACCCATCACCTCACCGTCTCACCCATCACCTCACCTAACCCATCACCTCACCTCGTCCCCCTCCTCAACCATCACCTCACCTTGTCTCTCCTCACCCATCACCTCACCTTCTCACCCATCACCTCGCCACCCATGACCTCACCTAAACCATCACCTCACCTCGTCCCCCTCCTCACCCATCACCTCACCTCGTCCCCCTCCTCACCCATCACCTCACCTCGTCCCCCTCCTCACCCATCACCTCACCTCGTCCCCCTCCTCACCCATCACCTCACCTCGTCCCCCTCCTCACCCATCACCTCACCTCGTCCTCCTCCTCACCCATCGCCTCACCTCGTCTCCCTCCTCACCCATCGCCTCACCTCGTCCCCCTCCTCACCCATCGCCTCACCTCTTCCCCCTCCTCACCCATCGCCTCACCTCGTCTCCCTCCTCACCCATCGCCTCACCTCGTCCCCCTCCTCACCCATCGCCTCACCTCGTCTCTCCTCACCCATCACCTCACCTTCTCACCCATCACCTCGCCACCCATCACCTCACCTAACCCATCACCTCACCTCGTCCCCCTCCTCAACCATCACCTCACCTTGTCTCTCCTCACCCATCACCTCACCTAAACCATCACCTCACCTCGTCCCCCTCCTCACCCATCACCTCACCTCGTCCCCCTCCTCACTCATCACCTTAACTCGTCCCCCTCCTCACCCATCGCCTCACCTCGTCCCCCTCCTCACCCATCACCTCACCTCGTCCCCCTCCTCACTCATCACCTCACCTCGTCTCCCTCCTCACTCATCACCTCACCTCGTCCCCCTCCTCACCCATCGCCTCACCTCGTCCCCCTCCTCACCCATCGCCTCACCTCGTCTCCCTCCTCACTCATCACCTCACCTCGTCCCCCTCCTCACCCATCACCTCACCTCGTCCCCCTCCTCACTCATCACCTCACCTCGTCCCCCTCCTCACCCATCACCTCACCTCATCTCCCTCCTCACTCATCACCTCACCTCGTCTCCCTCCTCACTCATCACCTCACCTCGTCCCCCTCCTCACTCATCACCTCACCTCGTCTCCCTCCTCAACCATCACCTCTCCTTGTCTCTCCTCACCCATCACCTCACCTCGCCACCCATCACCTCACCTAAACCATCAGCTCACCTCGTCTCCCTCCTCACCCATCGCCTCACCTCGTCCCCCTCCTCACCCCTCACCTCGTCCCCCTCCTCACCCATCACCTCACCTCGCCACCCATCACCTCACCTCGCCACCCATCACCTCACCTAAACCATCGCCTCACCTCGTCCCCCTCCTCACCCATCGCCTCACCTCGTCCCCCTCCTCACCCATCGCCTCACCTCGTCTCCCTCCTCACTCATCACCTCACCTCGTCCCCCTCCTCACCCATCGCCTCACCTCGTCCCCCTCCTCACCCATCGCCTCACCTCGTCCCCCTCCTCACTCATCACCTCACCTCGTCCCTCTCCTCACCCATCACCTCACCTCGTCCCCCTCCTCACCCATCGCCTCACCTCATCCCCCGCCTCACCTCGTCCCCCTCCTCACCCATCGCCTCACCTCGTCTCCCTCCTCATCGCCTCACCTCGTCCCCCTCCTCACCCATCGCCTCACCTCGTCTCCCTCCTCACTCATCACCTCACCTCGTCCCCCTCCTCACCCATCGCCTCACCTCGTCCCCCTCCTCACCCATCGCCTCACCTCGTCCCCCTCCTCACCCATCGCCTCACTTCGTCCCCCTCCTCACTCATCGCCTCACCTCGTCCCCCTCCTCACCCATCGCCTCACCTCGTCCCCCTCCTCACTCATCACCTCACCTCGTCTCGCTCCTCAACCATCACCTCACCTCGTCCCTCTCCTCACCCATCACCTCACCTCGTCCCCCTCCTCACCCATCACCTCACCTCGTCCCCCTCCTCACCCATCGCCTCACCTCGTCCCCCTCTTCACCCATCGCCTCACCTCGTCCCCCTCCTCACCCATCGTCTCACCTCGTCCCCCTCCTCACCCATCGCCTCACCTCGTCCCCCTCCTCACCCATCGCCTCACCTCGTCCCCCTCCTCACCCATCACCTCACCTCGTCCCCCTCCTCACCCATCGCCTCACCTCGTCCCCCTCCTCACCCATCGCCTCACCTCGTCCCCCTCCTCACCCATCACCTCACCTCGTCCCCCTCCTCACCCATCACCTCACCTCGTCCCCCTCCTCACCCATCACCTCACCTCGTCTCCCTCCTCACTCATCACCTCACCTCGTCCCCCTCCTCACCCATCACCTCACCTCGTCCCCCTCCTCACCCATCACCTCACCTCGTCCCCCTCCTCACCCATCGCCTCACCTCGTCTCTCTTAACCCATCACCTCACCTTCTCACCCATCACCTCGCCACCCATCACCTCACCTAACCCATCACCTCACCTCGTCCCCCTCCTCAACCATCACCTCACCTTGTCTCTTCTCACCCATCACCTCGCCACCCATCACCTCACCTAAACCATCACCTCACCTCGTCCCCCTCCTCACCCATCACCTCACCTCGTCCCCCTCCTCACTCATCACCTCACCTCGTCCCCCTCCTCACCCATCGCCTCACCTCGTCTTCCTCCTCACCCATCGCCTCACCTCGTCCCCCTCCTCACCCATCCCCTCACCTCGTCCCCCTCCTCACCCATCCCCTCACCTCGTCCCCCTCCTCACCCATCGCCTCACCTCGTCCCCCTCCTCACCCATCGCCTCACCTCGTCCCCCTCCTCACCCATCGCCTCACCTCGTCCCCCTACTCACCCATCGCCTCACCTCGTCCCCCTCCTCACCCATCGCCTCACCTCGTCCCCCTCCTCACCCATCGCCTCACCTCGTCTCCCTCCTCACCCATCACCTCACCTCGTCTCCCTCCTCACCCATCACCTCACCTCGTCCCCCTCCTCACCCATCACCTCACCTCACCTCGTCCCCCTCCTCACCCATCACCTCACCTCGTCCCCCTCCTCACCCATCACCTCACCTCGTCCCCCTCCTCACCCATCACCTCACCTCGTCCTCCTCCTCACCCATCACCTCACCTCGTCTCCCTCCTCACCCATCGCCTCACCTCGTCCCCCTCCTCACCCATCGCCTCACCTCTTCCCCCTCCTCACCCATCGCCTCACCTCGTCTCCCTCCTCACCCATCGCCTCACCTCGTCCCCCTCCTCACCCATCGCCTCACCTCGTCTCTCCTCACCCATCACCTCACCTTCTCACCCATCACCTCGCCACCCATCACCTCACCTTCTCACCCATCACCTCACCTCGTCCCCCTCCTCACCCATCACCTCACCTCGTCCCCCTCCTCACCCATCACCTCACCTCGTCCCCCTCCTCACCCATCACCTCACCTCGTCCCCCTCCTCACCCATCACCTCACCTCGTCCCCCTCCTCACCCATCGCCTCACCTCGTCCTCCTCCTCACCCATCGCCTCACCTCGTCTCCCTCCTCACCCATCGCCTCACCTCGTCCCCCTCCTCACCCATCGCCTCACCTCTTCCCCCTCCTCACCCATCGCCTCACCTCGTCTCCCTCCTCACCCATCACCTCACCTCGTCCCCCTCCTCACCCATCGCCTCACCTCGTCCCCCTCCTCACCCATCGCCTCACCTCGTCCCCCTCCTCACCCATCGCCTCACCTCGTCCCCCTCCTCACTCATCACCTCACCTCGTCCCCTTCCTCACCCATCACCTCACCTCGTCCCCCTCCTCACCCATCGCCTCACCTCGTCCCCCTCCTCACCCATCGCCTCACCTCGTCCCCCTCCTCACTCATCACCTCACCTCGTCCCCCTCCTAACCCATCACCTCAGCTCGTCCCCCTCCTCACTCATCACCTAACCTCGTCCCCCTCCTCACCCATCGCCTCACCTCGTCCCCCTCCTCACCCATCACCTCACCTCGTCCCCCTCCTCACCCATCGCCTCACCTCGTCCTTCTCCTCACCCATCGCCTCACATCGTCTCTCTTCACCCATCACCTCACCGTCTCACCCATCACCTCACCTAACCCATTACCTCACCTCGTCCCCCTCCTCAACCATCACCTCACCTTGTCTCTCCTCACCCATCACCTCACCTTCTCACCCATCACCTCGCCACCCATGACCTCACCTTAACCATCACCTCACCTCGTCCCCCTCCTCACCCATCACCTCACCTCATCCCCCTCCTCACTCATCACCTCACCTCGTCCCCCTCCTCACCCATCGCCTCACCTCGTCCCCCTCCTCACCCATCGCCTCACCTCGTCTTCCTCCTCACTCATCACCTCACCTCGTCCCCCTCCTCACCCATCACCTCACCTCGTCCCCCTCCTCACCCATCGCCTCACCTCGTCCCCCTCCTCACCCATCGCCTCACCTCGTCCCCCTCCTCACCCATCGCCTCACCTCGTCCCCCTCCTCACTCATCACCTCACCTCGTCCCCCTCCTCACCCATCACCTCACCTCGTCCCCCCTCCTCACCCATCGCCTCACCTCGTCCCCCTCCTCACCCATCGCCTCACCTCGTCCCCCTCCTCACCCATCGCCTCACCTCGTCCCCCTCCTCACCCCTCACCTCGTCCCCCTCCTCACCCATCACCTCACCTCGTCCCCCTCCTCACCCATCACCTCACCTCGTCCCCCTCCTCACCCATCACCTCACCTCGTCCTCCTCCTCACCCATCACCTCACCTCGTCTCCCTCACCCATCGCCTCACCTCGTCCCCCTCCTCACCCATCGCCTCACCTCTTCCCCCTCCTCACCCATCGCCTCACCTCGTCTCCCTCCTCACCCATCACCTCACCTCGTCCCCCTCCTCACCCATCGCCTCACCTCGTCTCTCCTCACCCATCACCTCACCTCGTCCTCCTCCTCACCCATCGCCTCACCTCGTCTCCCTCCTCACCCATCGCCTCACCTCGTCCCCCTCCTCACCCATCGCCTCACCTCTTCCTCCTCCTCACCCATCGCCTCACCTCGTCTCCCTCCTCACCCATCGCCTCACCTCGTCCCCCTCCTCACCCATCGCCTCACCTCGTCCCCCTCCTCACCCATCGCCTCACCTCGTCCCCCTCCTCACTCATCACCTCACCTCGTCCCCTTCCTCACCCATCACCTCACCTCGTCCCCCTCCTCACCCATCACCTCACCTCGTCCCCCTCCTCACCCATCGCCTCACCTCGTCCTTCTCCTCACCCATCGCCTCACATCGTCTCTCCTCACCCATCACCTCACCGTCTCACCCATCACCTCACCTAACCCATTACCTCACCTCGTCCCCCTCCTCAACCATCACCTCACCTTGTCTCTCCTCACCCATCACCTCACCTTCTCACCCATCACCTCGCCACCCATGACCTCACCTTAACCATCACCTCACCTCGTCCCCCTCCTCACCCATCACCTCACCTCATCCCCCTCCTCACTCATCACCTCACCTCGTCCCCCTCCTCACCCATCGCCTCACCTCGTCCCCCTCCTCACCCATCGCCTCACCTCGTCTTCCTCCTCACTCATCACCTCACCTCGTCCCCCTCCTCACCCATCACCTCACCTCGTCCCCCTCCTCACCCATCGCCTCACCTCGTCCCCCTCCTCACCCATCGCCTCACCTCGTCCCCCTCCTCACCCATCGCCTCACCTCGTCCCCCTCCTCACTCATCGCCTCACCTCGTCCCCCTCCTCACCCATCGCCTCACCTCGTCCCCCTCCTCACCCATCGCCTCACCTCGTCCCCCTCCTCACCCATCGCCTCACCTCGTCCCCCTCCTCACCCATCGCCTCACCTCGTCCCCCTCCTCACCCATCGCCTCACCTCGTCCCCCTCCTCACCCATCACCTCACCTCGTCCCCCTCCTCACCCATCCCCTCACCTCGTCCCCCTCCTCACCCATCACCTCACCTCGTCCCCCTCCTCACCCATCACCTCACCTCGTCCCCCTCCTCACCCATCACCTCACCTCGTCCTCCTCCTCACCCATCACCTCACCTCGTCTCCCTCACCCATCGCCTCACCTCGTCCCCCTCCTCACCCATCGCCTCACCTCTTCCCCCTCCTCACCCATCGCCTCACCTCGTCTCCCTCCTCACCCATCACCTCACCTCGTCCCCCTCCTCACCCATCGCCTCACCTCGTCTCTCCTCACCCATCACCTCACCTTCTCACCCATCACCTCGCCACCCATCACCTCACCTAACCCATCACCTCACCTCGTCCCCCTCCTCAACCATCACCTCACCTTGTCTCTCCTCACCCATCACCTCACCTTCTCACCCATCACCTCGCCACCCATCACCTCACCTAAACCATCACCTCACCTCGTCTCCCTCCTCACTCATCACCTCACCTTGTCCCCCTCCTCACCCATCGCCTCACCTCGTCCCCCTCCTCACCCATCGTCCCCCTCCTCACCCATCGCCTCACCTCGTCCCCCTCCTCACTCATCGCCTCACCTCGTCCGCCTCCTCACCCATCGCCTCACCTCGTCCCCGTCCTCACCCATCGCCTCACCTCGTCCCCCTCCTCACTCATCACCTCACCTCGTCTCCCTCCTCACCCATCGCCTCACCTCGTCCCCCTCCTCACCCATCGCCTCACCTCGTCCCCCTCCTCACCCATCGCCTCACCTCGTCCCCCTCCTCACCCATCACCTCACCTTGTCTCCCTCCTCACTCATCACCTCACCTCGTCCCCCTCCTCACCCATCGCCTCACCTCGTCCCCCTCCTCACCCATCGCCTCACCTCGTCTCCCTCTTCACTCATCACCTCACCTCGTCCCCCTCCTCACCCATCACCTCACCTCGTCCCCCTGCTCACTCATCACCTCACCTCGTCCCCCTCCTCACCCATCACCTCACCTCGTCCCCCTCCTCACCCATCACCTCACCTCGTCCCCCTCCTCACCCATCGCCTCACCTCGTCTTCCTCCTCACCCATCGCCTCACCTCGTCCCCCTCCTCACCCATCACCTCACCTCGTCTCCCTCCTCACCCATCGCCTCACCTCGTCTTCCTCCTCACCCATCGCCTCACCTCGTCCCCCTCCTCACCCATCGCCTCACCTCGTCTTCCTCCTCACCCATCGCCTCACCTCGTCCCCCTCCTCACCCATCGCCTCACCTCGTCCCCCTCCTCACTTATCGCCTCACCTCGTCTCCCTCCTCACCCATCGCCTCACCTCGTCCCCCTCCTCACCCATCACCTCACCTCGTCTCTTCTCAACCATCACCTCACCTCGTCCCCCTCCTCAACCATCACCTCTCCTTGTCTCTCCTCACCCATCACCTCACCTCGCCACCCATCACCTCACCTAAACCATCACCTCACCTCGTCTCCCTCCTCACCCATCGCCTCACCTCGTCCCCCTCCTCACCCATCGCCTCACCTCGTCCCCCTCCTCACCCATCGCCTCACCTCGTCTCCCTCCTCACCCATCACCTCACCTCGTCCCCCTCCTCACCCATCGCCTCACCTCGTCTTCCTCCTCACCCATCGCCTCACCTCGTCCCCCTCCTCACCCATCGCCTCACCTCGTCCCCCTCCTCACTCATCGCCTCGCCTCGTCCCCGTCCTCACCCATCACCTCACCTCGTCCCCCTCCTCACCCATCACCTCACCTCGTCTCTTCTCAACCATCACATCACCTCGTCCCCCTCCTCAACCATCACCTCTCCTTGTCTCTCCTCACCCATCACCTCACCTCGCCACCCATCACCTCACCTAAACCATCACCTCACCTCGTCCCCCTCCTCACCCATCGCCTCACCTCGTCCCCCTCCTCACCCATCACCTCACCTCGCCACCCATCACCTCACCTAAACCATCGCCTCACCTCGTCCCCCTCCTCACCCATCGCCTCACCTCGTCCCCCTCCTCACCCATCACCTCACCTCGTCCCCCTCCTCACCCATCACCTCACCTCGTCCCCCTCCTCACCCATCGCCTCACCTCGTCTTCCTCCTCACCCATCGCCTCACCTCGTCCCCCTCCTCACCCATCGCCTCACCTCGTCCCCCTCCTCACTCATCGCCTCACCTCGTCCCCGTCCTCACCCATCACCTCACCTCGTCCCCCTCCTCACCCATCACCTCACCTCGTCTCTTCTCAACCATCACCTCACCTCGTCCCCCTCCTCACCTCGTCCCCCTCCTCACCCATCGCCTCACCTCGTCTCCCTCCTCATTGCCTCACCTCGTCCCCCTCCTCACCCATCGCATCACCTCGTCTCCCTCCTCACTCATCACCTCACCTCGTCCCCCTCCTCACCCATCGCCTCACCTCGTCCCCCTCCTCACCCATCGCCTCACCTCGTCCCCCTCCTCACCCATCGCCTCACTTCGTCCCCCTCACTCATCGCCTCACCTCGTCCCCCTTTTCACCCATCGCCTCACCTCGTCCCCCTCCTCACTCATCACCTCACCTCGTCTCCCTCCTCACCCATCACCTCACCTCGTCCCTCTCCTCACCCATCACCTCACCTCGTCCACCTCCTCACCCATCACCTCACCTCGTCCCCCTCCTCACCCATCGCCTCACCTCGTCCCCCTCCTCACCCATCGCCTCACCTCGTCCCCCTCCTCACCCATCGTCTCACCTCGTCCCCCTCCTCACCCATCGCCTCACCTCGTCCCCCTCCTCACCCATCGCCTCACCTCGTCCCCCTCCTCACCCATCGCCTCACCTCGTCCCCCTCCTCACCCATCGCCTCACCTCGTCCCCCTCCTCACTCATCGCCTCACCTCGTCCCCCTCCTCACCCATCGCCTCACCTCGTCCCCCTCCTCACCCATCGCCTCACCTCGTCCCCCTCCTCACTCATCGCCTCACCTCGTCCCCCTCCTCACCCATCGCCTCACCTCGTCCCCCTCCTCACCCATCGCCTCACCTCGTCCCCCTCCTCACCCATCGCCTCACCTCGTCCCCCTCCTCACTCATCGCCTCACCTCGTCCGCCTCCTCACCCATCGCCTCACCTCGTCCCCCTCCTCACCCATCGCCTCACCTCGTCCCCCTCCTCACTCATCGCCTCACCTCGTCTCCCTCCTCACCCATCGCCTCACCTCGTCCCCCTCCTCACCCATCGCCTCACCTCGTCCCCCTCCTCACCCATCACCTCACCTCGCCACCCATCACCTCACCTAAACCATCACCTCACCTCGTCTCCCTCCTCACCCATCGCCTCACCTCGTCCCCCTCCTCACCCATCGCCTCACCTCGTCCCCCTCCTCACCCATCACCTCACCTCGTCCCCCTCCTCACCCATCGCCTCACCTCGTCTTCCTCCTCACCCATCGCCTCACCTCGTCCCCCTCCTCACCCATCGCCTCACCTCGTCCCCCTCCTCACTCATCGCCTCGCCTCGTCCCCGTCCTCACCCATCACCTCACCTCGTCCCCCTCCTCACCCATCACCTCACCTCGTCTCTTCTCAACCATCACATCACCTCGTCCCCCTCCTCAACCATCACCTCTCCTTGTCTCTCCTCACCCATCACCTCACCTCGCCACCCATCACCTCACCTAAACCATCACCTCACCTCGTCCCCCTCCTCACCCATCGCCTCACCTCGTCCCCCTCCTCACCCATCACCTCACCTCGCCACCCATCACCTCACCTAAACCATCGCCTCACCTCGTCCCCCTCCTCACCCATCGCCTCACCTCGTCCCCCTCCTCACCCATCACCTCACCTCGTCCCCCTCCTCACCCATCACCTCACCTCGTCCCCCTCCTCACCCATCACCTCACCTCGTCCCCCTCCTCACCCATCGCCTCACCTCGTCTTCCTCCTCACCCATCGCCTCACCTCGTCCCCCTCCTCACCCATCGCCTCACCTCGTCCCCCTCCTCACTCATCGCCTCACCTCGTCCCCGTCCTCACCCATCACCTCACCTCGTCCCCCTCCTCACCCATCACCTCACCTCGTCTCTTCTCAACCATCACCTCACCTCGTCCCCCTCCTCACCTCGTCCCCCTCCTCACCCATCGCCTCACCTCGTCTCCCTCCTCATTGCCTCACCTCGTCCCCCTCCTCACCCATCGCCTCACCTCGTCTCCCTCCTCACTCATCACCTCACCTCGTCCCCCTCCTCACCCATCGCCTCACCTCGTCCCCCTCCTCACCCATCGCCTCACCTCGTCCCCCTCCTCACCCATCGCCTCACTTCGTCCCCCTCACTCATCGCCTCACCTCGTCCCCCTTTTCACCCATCGCCTCACCTCGTCCCCCTCCTCACTCATCACCTCACCTCGTCTCCCTCCTCACCCATCACCTCACCTCGTCCCTCTCCTCACCCATCACCTCACCTCGTCCACCTCCTCACCCATCACCTCACCTCGTCCCCCTCCTCACCCATCGCCTCACCTCGTCCCCCTCCTCACCCATCGCCTCACCTCGTCCCCCTCCTCACCCATCGTCTCACCTCGTCCCCCTCCTCACCCATCGCCTCACCTCGTCCCCCTCCTCACCCATCGCCTCACCTCGTCCCCCTCCTCACCCATCGCCTCACCTCGTCCCCCTCCTCACCCATCGCCTCACCTCGTCCCCCTCCTCACCCATCGCCTCACCTCGTCCCCCTCCTCACCCATCGCCTCACCTCGTCCCCCTCCTCACCCATCGCCTCACCTCGTCCCCCTCCTCACTCATCGCCTCACCTCGTCCCCCTCCTCACCCATCGCCTCACCTCGTCCCCCTCCTCACCCATCGCCTCACCTCGTCCCCCTCCTCACCCATCGCCTCACCTCGTCCCCCTCCTCACTCATCGCCTCACCTCGTCCGCCTCCTCACCCATCGCCTCACCTCGTCTCCCTCCTCACCCATCGCCTCACCTCGTCCCCCTCCTCACTCATCGCCTCACCTCGTCTCCCTCCTCACCCATCGCCTCACCTCGTCCCCCTCCTCACCCATCGCCTCACCTCGTCCCCCTCCTCACCCATCACCTCACCTCGTCCTTCTCCTCACCCATCTCCTCACCTCGTCCCCCTCCTCACCAATCACCTCGTCCCCCTCCTCACCCATCGCCTCACCTCGTCCCCCTCCTCACCCATCGCCTCACCTCGTCCCCCTCCTCACTCATCGCCTCACCTCGTCTCCCTCCTCACTCATCGCCTCACCTTGTCCCCTTCCTCACCCATCGCCTCACCTCGTCCCCCTCCTCACCCATCACCTCACCTCATCCCCCTCCTCACTCATCACCTCACCTCGTCCCCCTCCTCACCCATCGCCTCACCTCGTCTCCCTCCTCACTCATCGCCTCACCTCGTCCCCCTCCTCACCCATCGCCTCACCTCGTCCCCCTCCTCACCCATCGCCTCACCTAGTCCCCCTCCTCACTCATCACCTCACCTCGTCCCCCTCCTCACCGATGGCCTCACCTCGTCCCCCTCCTCACCCATCGCCTCACCTTGTCCCCCTCCTCACTCATCACCTCACCTCGTCCCCCTCCTCACTCATCACCTCACCTCGTCCCCCTCCTCACCCATCACCTCACCTCGTCCCCCTCCTCACCCATCACATCACCTCGTCTCTTCTCAACCATCACCTCACCTCGTCACCCTCCTCAACCATCACCTCTCCTTGTCTCTCCTCACCCATCACCTCGCCACCCATCACCTCACCTAAACCATCACCTCACCTCGTCTCCCTCCTCACCCATCGCCTCACCTCGTCCCCCTCCTCACCCATCACCTCACCTCGTCCCCCTCCTCACCCATCACCTCACCTTGCCACCCATCACCTCACCTAAACCATCGCCTCACCTCGTCCCCCTCCTCACCCATCGCCTCACCTCGTCCTCCTCACCCATCGCCTCACCTCGTCCCCCTCCTCACCCATCGCCTCACCTCGTCCCCCTCCTCACTCATCACCTCACCTCGTCCCCCTCCTCACCCATCACCTCACCTCGTCCCCCTCCTCACCCATCACCTCACCTCGTCTCTTCTCAACCATCACCTCACCTCGTCACCCTCCTCAACCATCACCTCTCCTTGTCTCTCCTCACCCATCACCTCACCTCGCCACCCATCACCTCACCTAAACCATCACCTCACCTCGTCTCCCTCCTCACCCATCGCCTCATCTCGTCCCCCTCCTCACCCATCACCTCACCTCGCCACCCATCACCTCACCTAAACCATCGCCTCACCTCGTCCCCCTCCTCACCCATCGCCTCACCTCGTCCCCCTCCTCACCCATCGCCTCACCTCGTCTCCCTCCTCACTCATCACCTCACCTCGTCCCCCTCCTCACCCATCGCCTCACCTCGTCCCCCTCCTCACCCATCACCTCACCTCGTCCCCCTCCTCACTCATCACCTCACCTCATCCCCCTCCTCACCCATCGCCTCACCTCGTCTCCCTCCTCACTCATCACCTCACCTCATCCCCTTCCTCACCCATCGCCTCACCTCGTCCCCCTCCTCACCCATCGCCTCACCTCGTTCCCCTCCTCACCCATCGCCTCACCTCGTCCTCCTCCTCACCCATCACCTCACCTCGTCACCCTCCTCAACCATCACCTCTCCTTGTCTCTCCTCACCCATCACCTCACCTCGCCACCCATCACCTCACCTAAACCATCACCTCACCTCGTCTCCCTCCTCACCCATCGCCTCATCTCGTCCCCCTCCTCACCCATCACCTCACCTCGCCACCCATCACCTCACCTAAACCATCGCCTCACCTCGTCCCCCTCCTCACCCATCGCCTCACCTCGTCCCCCTCCTCACCCATCGCCTCACCTCGTCTCCCTCCTCACTCATCACCTCACCTCGTCCCCCTCCTCACCCATCGCCTCACCTCATCCCCCTCCTCACCCATCGCCTCACCTCGTCCCCCTCCTCACCCATCGCCTCACCTCGTCTCCCTCCTCACCCATCGCCTCACCTCGTCCCCCTCTTCACTCATCACCTCACCTCGTCCCCCTCCTCACCCATCACCTCACCTCGTCTTCCTCCTCACCCACCGCCTCACCTCGTCCCCCTCCTCACCCATCGCCTCACCTCGTCCCCCTCCTCACTCATCACCTCACCTCGTCCCCTTCCTCACCCATCACCTCACCTCGTCCCCCTCCTCACCCATCACCTCACCTCGTCCCCCTCCTCACCCATCGCCTCACCTCGTCCTTCTCCTCACCCATCGCCTCACATCGTCTCTCCTCACCCATCACCTCACCGTCTCACCCATCACCTCACCTAACCCATTACCTCACCTCGTCCCCCTCCTCAACCATCACCTCACCTTGTCTCTCCTCACCCATCACCTCACCTTCTCACCCATCACCTCGCCACCCATGACCTCACCTTAACCATCACCTCACCTCGTCCCCCTCCTCACCCATCACCTCACCTCATCCCCCTCCTCACTCATCACCTCACCTCGTCCCCCTCCTCACCCATCGCCTCACCTCGTCCCCCTCCTCACCCATCGCCTCACCTCGTCTTCCTCCTCACTCATCACCTCACCTCGTCCCCCTCCTCACCCATCACCTCACCTCGTCCCCCTCCTCACCCATCGCCTCACCTCGTCCCCCTCCTCACCCATCGCCTCACCTCGTCCCCCTCCTCACCCATCGCCTCACTTCGTCCCCCTCACTCATCGCCTCACCTCGTCCCCCTTTTCACCCATCACCTCACCTCGTCTCTTCTCAACCATCACCTCACCTCGTCCCCCTCCTCACCTCGTCCCCCTCCTCACCCATCGCCTCACCTCGTCTCCCTCCTCATTGCCTCACCTCGTCCCCCTCCTCACCCATCGCCTCACCTCGTCTCCCTCCTCACTCATCACCTCACCTCGTCCCCCTCCTCACCCATCGCCTCACCTCGTCCCCCTCCTCACCCATCGCCTCACCTCGTCCCCCTCCTCACCCATCGCCTCACTTCGTCCCCCTCACTCATCGCCTCACCTCGTCCCCCTTTTCACCCATCGCCTCACCTCGTCCCCCTCCTCACTCATCACCTCACCTCGTCTCCCTCCTCACCCATCACCTCACCTCGTCCCTCTCCTCACCCATCACCTCACCTCGTCCACCTCCTCACCCATCACCTCACCTCGTCCCCCTCCTCACCCATCGCCTCACCTCGTCCCCCTCCTCACCCATCGCCTCACCTCGTCCCCCTCCTCACCCATCGTCTCACCTCGTCCCCCTCCTCACCCATCGCCTCACCTCGTCCCCCTCCTCACCCATCGCCTCACCTCGTCCCCCTCCTCACCCATCGCCTCACCTCGTCCCCCTCCTCACCCATCGCCTCACCTCGTCCCCCTCTTCACTCATCGCCTCACCTCGTCCCCCTCCTCACCCATCGCCTCACCTCGTCCCCCTCCTCACCCATCGCCTCACCTCGTCCCCCTCCTCACTCATCGCCTCACCTCGTCCCCCTCCTCACCCATCGCCTCACCTCGTCCCCCTCCTCACCCATCGCCTCACCTCGTCCCCCTCCTCACCCATCGCCTCACCTCGTCCCCCTCCTCACTCATCGCCTCACCTCGTCCGCCTCCTCACCCATCGCCTCACCTCGTCCCCCTCCTCACCCATCGCCTCACCTCGTCCCCCTCCTCACTCATCGCCTCACCTCGTCTCCCTCCTCACCCATCGCCTCACCTCGTCCCCCTCCTCACCCATCGCCTCACCTCGTCCCCCTCCTCACCCATCACCTCACCTCGTCCTTCTCCTCACCCATCTCCTCACCTCGTCCCCCTCCTCACCAATCACCTCGTCCCCCTCCTCACCCATCGCCTCACCTCGTCCCCCTCCTCACCCATCGCCTCACCTCGTCCCCCTCCTCACCCATCACCTCACCTCGCCACCCATCACCTCACCTAAACCATCACCTCACCTCGTCTCCCTCCTCACCCATCGCCTCACCTCGTCCCCCTCCTCACCCATCGCCTCACCTCGTCCCCCTCCTCACCCATCGCCTCACCTCGTCTCCCTCCTCACCCATCACCTCACCTCGTCCCCCTCCTCACCCATCGCCTCACCTCGTCTTCCTCCTCACCCATCGCCTCACCTCGTCCCCCTCCTCACCCATCGCCTCACCTCGTCCCCCTCCTCACTCATCGCCTCGCCTCGTCCCCGTCCTCACCCATCACCTCACCTCGTCCCCCTCCTCTCACCCATCACCTCACCTCGTCTCTTCTCAACCATCGCCTCACCTCGTCCCCCTCCTCACCCATCGCCTCACCTCGTCCCCCTCCTCACCCATCGCCTCACCTCGTCCCCCTCCTCACCCATCGCCTCACCTCGTCCCCCTCCTCACCCATCGCCTCACCTCGTCCCCCTCCTCACCCATCACCTCACCTCGTCCCCCTCCTCACCCATCACCTCACCTCGTCCCCCTCCTCACCCATCACCTCACCTCGTCCCCCTCCTCACCCATCACCTCACCTCGTCCCCCTCCTCACCCATCACCTCACCTCGTCCTCCTCCTCACCCATCACCTCACCTCGTCTCCCTCACCCATCGCCTCACCTCGTCCCCCTCCTCACCCATCGCCTCACCTCTTCCCCCTCCTCACCCATCGCCTCACCTCGTCTCCCTCCTCACCCATCACCTCACCTCGTCCCCCTCCTCACCCATCGCCTCACCTCGTCTCTCCTCACCCATCACCTCACCTTCTCACCCATCACCTCGCCACCCATCACCTCACCTAACCCATCACCTCACCTCGTCCCCCTCCTCAACCATCACCTCACCTTGTCTCTCCTCACCCATCACCTCACCTTCTCACCCATCACCTCGCCACCCATCACCTCACCTAAACCATCACCTCACCTCGTCTCCCTCCTCACTCATCACCTCACCTTGTCCCCCTCCTCACCCATCGCCTCACCTCGTCCCCCTCCTCACCCATCGTCCCCCTCCTCACCCATCGCCTCACCTCGTCCCCCTCCTCACTCATCGCCTCACCTCGTCCGCCTCCTCACCCATCGCCTCACCTCGTCCCCGTCCTCACCCATCGCCTCACCTCGTCCCCCTCCTCACTCATCACCTCACCTCGTCTCCCTCCTCACCCATCGCCTCACCTCGTCCCCCTCCTCACCCATCGCCTCACCTCGTCCCCCTCCTCACCCATCGCCTCACCTCGTCCCCCTCCTCACCCATCACCTCACCTTGTCTCCCTCCTCACTCATCACCTCACCTCGTCCCCCTCCTCACCCATCGCCTCACCTCGTCCCCCTCCTCACCCATCGCCTCACCTCGTCTCCCTCTTCACTCATCACCTCACCTCGTCCCCCTCCTCACCCATCACCTCACCTCGTCCCCCTGCTCACTCATCACCTCACCTCGTCCCCCTCCTCACCCATTACCTCATCTCCCTCCTCACTCATCACCTCACCTCGTCTCCCTCCTCACTCATCACCTCACCTCGTCCCCCTCCTCACTCATCACCTCACCTCGTCTCCCTCCTCACCCATCACCTCACCTCGTATCCCTCCTCACCCATCACCTCACCTCGTCCCCCTCCTCACCCATCACCTCACCTCGTCCCCCTCCTCACCCATCACCTCACCTCGTCCCCCTCCTCACCCATCACCTCACCTCGTCCCCCTCCTCACCCATCGCCTCACCTCGTCTTCCTCCTCACCCATCGCCTCACCTCGTCCCCCTCCTCACCCATCGCCTCACCTCGTCTCCCTCCTCACCCATCGCCTCACCTCGTCTTCCTCCTCACCCATCGCCTCACCTCGTCCCCCTCCTCACCCATCGCCTCACCTCGTCTTCCTCCTCACCCATCGCCTCACCTCGTCCCCCTCCTCACCCATCGCCTCACCTCGTCCCCCTCCTCACTTATCGCCTCACCTCGTCTCCCTCCTCACCCATCACCTCACCTCGTCCCCCTCCTCACCCATCACCTCACCTCGTCTCTTCTCAACCATCACCTCACCTCGTCCCCCTCCTCAACCATCACCTCTCCTTGTCTCTCCTCACCCATCACCTCACCTCGCCACCCATCACCTCACCTAAACCATCACCTCACCTCGTCTCCCTCCTCACCCATCGCCTCACCTCGTCCCCCTCCTCACCCATCGCCTCACCTCGTCCCCCTCCTCACCCATCGCCTCACCTCGTCTCCCTCCTCACCCATCACCTCACCTCGTCCCCCTCCTCACCCATCGCCTCACCTCGTCTTCCTCCTCACCCATCGCCTCACCTCGTCCCCCTCCTCACCCATCGCCTCACCTCGTCCCCCTCCTCACTCATCGCCTCGCATCGTCCCCGTCCTCACCCATCACCTCACCTCGTCCCCCTCCTCACCCATCACCTCACCTCGTCTCTTCTCAACCATCACATCACCTCGTCCCCCTCCTCAACCATCACCTCTCCTTGTCTCTCCTCACCCATCACCTCACCTCGCCACCCATCACCTCACCTAAACCATCACCTCACCTCGTCCCCCTCCTCACCCATCGCCTCACCTCGTCCCCCTCCTCACCCATCACCTCACCTCGCCACCCATCACCTCACCTAAACCATCGCCTCACCTCGTCCCCCTCCTCACCCATCGCCTCACCTCGTCCCCCTCCTCACCCATCACCTCACCTCGTCCCCCTCCTCACCCATCACCTCACCTCGTCCCCCTCCTCACCCATCACCTCACCTCGTCCCCCTCCTCACCCATCGCCTCACCTCGTCTTCCTCCTCACCCATCGCCTCACCTCGTCCCCCTCCTCACCCATCGCCTCACCTCGTCCCCCTCCTCACTCATCGCCTCACCTCGTCCCCGTCCTCACCCATCACCTCACCTCGTCCCCCTCCTCACCCATCACCTCACCTCGTCTCTTCTCAACCATCACCTCGTCCCCCTCCTCACCTCGTCCCCCTCCTCACCCATCGCCTCACCTCGTCTCCCTCCTCATTGCCTCACCTCGTCCCCCTCCTCACCCATCGCCTCACCTCGTCTCCCTCCTCACTCATCACCTCACCTCGTCCCCCTCCTCACCCATCGCCTCACCTCGTCCCCCTCCTCACCCATCGCCTCACCTCGTCCCCCTCCTCACCCATCGCCTCACTTCGTCCCCCTCACTCATCGCCTCACCTCGTCCCCCTTTTCACCCATCGCCTCACCTCGTCCCCCTCCTCACTCATCACCTCACCTCGTCTCCCTCCTCACCCATCACCTCACCTCGTCCCTCTCCTCACCCATCACCTCACCTCGTCCACCTCCTCACCCATCACCTCACCTCGTCCCCCTCCTCACCCATCGCCTCACCTCGTCCCCCTCCTCACCCATCGCCTCACCTCGTCCCCCTCCTCACCCATCGTCTCACCTCGTCCCCCTCCTCACCCATCGCCTCACCTCGTCCCCCTCCTCACCCATCGCCTCACCTCGTCCCCCTCCTCACCCATCGCCTCACCTCGTCCCCCTCCTCACCCATCGCCTCACCTCGTCCCCCTCTTCACTCATCGCCTCACCTCGTCCCCCTCCTCACCCATCGCCTCACCTCGTCCCCCTCCTCACCCATCGCCTCACCTCGTCCCCCTCCTCACTCATCGCCTCACCTCGTCCCCCTCCTCACCCATCGCCTCACCTCGTCCCCCTCCTCACCCATCGCCTCACCTCGTCCCCCTCCTCACCCATCGCCTCACCTCGTCCCCCTCCTCACTCATCGCCTCACCTCGTCCGCCTCCTCACCCATCGCCTCACCTCGTCCCCCTCCTCACCCATCGCCTCACCTCGTCCCCCTCCTCACTCATCGCCTCACCTCGTCTCCCTCCTCACCCATCGCCTCACCTCGTCCCCCTCCTCACCCATCGCCTCACCTCGTCCCCCTCCTCACCCATCACCTCACCTCGTCCTTCTCCTCACCCATCTCCTCACCTCGTCCCCCTCCTCACCAATCACCTCGTCCCCCTCCTCACCCATCGCCTCACCTCGTCCCCCTCCTCACCCATCGCCTCACCTCGTCCCCCTCCTCACCCATCACCTCACCTCGCCACCCATCACCTCACCTAAACCATCACCTCACCTCGTCTCCCTCCTCACCCATCGCCTCACCTCGTCCCCCTCCTCACCCATCGCCTCACCTCGTCCCCCTCCTCACCCATCGCCTCACCTCGTCTCCCTCCTCACCCATCACCTCACCTCGTCCCCCTCCTCACCCATCGCCTCACCTCGTCTTCCTCCTCACCCATCGCCTCACCTCGTCCCCCTCCTCACCCATCGCCTCACCTCGTCCCCCTCCTCACTCATCGCCTCGCCTCGTCCCCGTCCTCACCCATCACCTCACCTCGTCCCCCTCCTCTCACCCATCACCTCACCTCGTCTCTTCTCAACCATCACATCACCTCGTCCCCCTCCTCAACCATCACCTCTCCTTGTCTCTCCTCACCCATCACCTCACCTCGCCACCCATCACCTCACCTAAACCATCACCTCACCTCGTCCCCCTCCTCACCCATCGCCTCACCTCGTCCCCCTCCTCACCCATCACCTCACCTCGCCACCCATCACCTCACCTAAACCATCGCCTCACCTCGTCCCCCTCCTCACCCATCGCCTCACCTCGTCCCCCTCCTCACCCATCACCTCACCTCGTCCCCCTCCTCACCCATCACCTCACCTCGTCCCCCTCCTCACCCATCACCTCACCTCGTCCCCCTCCTCACCCATCGCCTCACCTCGTCTTCCTCCTCACCCATCGCCTCACCTCGTCCCCCTCCTCACCCATCGCCTCACCTCGTCCCCCTCCTCACTCATCGCCTCACCTCGTCCCCGTCCTCACCCATCACCTCACCTCGTCCCCCTCCTCACCCATCACCTCACCTCGTCTCTTCTCAACCATCACCTCACCTCGTCCCCCTCCTCACCTCGTCCCCCTCCTCACCCATCGCCTCACCTCGTCTCCCTCCTCATTGCCTCACCTCGTCCCCCTCCTCACCCATCGCCTCACCTCGTCTCCCTCCTCACTCATCACCTCACCTCGTCCCCCTCCTCACCCATCGCCTCACCTCGTCCCCCTCCTCACCCATCGCCTCACTTCGTCCCCCTCACTCATCGCCTCACCTCGTCCCCCTTTTCACCCATCGCCTCACCTCGTCCCCCTCCTCACTCATCACCTCACCTCGTCTCCCTCCTCACCCATCACCTCACCTCGTCCCTCTCCTCACCCATCACCTCACCTCGTCCACCTCCTCACCCATCACCTCACCTCGTCCCCCTCCTCACCCATCGCCTCACCTCGTCCCCCTCCTCACCCATCGCCTCACCTCGTCCCCCTCCTCACCCATCACCTCACCTCGCCACCCATCACCTCACCTAAATCATCGCCTCACCTCGTCCCCCTCCTCACCCATCGCCTCACCTCGTCCCCCTCCTCACCCATCACCTCACCTCGTCCCCCTCCTCACCCATCACCTCACCTCGTCCCCCTCCTCACCCATCACCTCACCTCGTCCCCCTCCTCACCCATCGCCTCACCTCGTCTTCCTCCTCACCCATCGCCTCACCTCGTCCCCCTCCTCACCCATCGCCTCACCTCGTCCCCCTCCTCACTCATCGCCTCACCTCGTCCCCGTCCTCACCCATCACCTCACCTCGTCCCCCTCCTCACCCATCACCTCACCTCGTCTCTTCTCAACCATCACCTCACCTCGTCCCCCTCCTCACCTCGTCCCCCTCCTCACCCATCGCCTCACCTCGTCTCCCTCCTCATTGCCTCACCTCGTCCCCCTCCTCACCCATCGCCTCACCTCGTCTCCCTCCTCACTCATCACCTCACCTCGTCCCCCTCCTCACCCATCGCCTCACCTCGTCCCCCTCCTCACCCATCGCCTCACTTCGTCCCCCTCACTCATCGCCTCACCTCGTCCCCCTTTTCACCCATCGCCTCACCTCGTCCCCCTCCTCACTCATCACCTCACCTCGTCTCCCTCCTCACCCATCACCTCACCTCGTCCCTCTCCTCACCCATCACCTCACCTCGTCCACCTCCTCACCCATCACCTCACCTCGTCCCCCTCCTCACCCATCGCCTCACCTCGTCCCCCTCCTCACCCATCGCCTCACCTCGTCCCCCTCCTCACCCATCGTCTCACCTCGTCCCCCTCCTCACCCATCGCCTCACCTCGTCCCCCTCCTCACCCATCGCCTCACCTCGTCCCCCTCCTCACCCATCGCCTCACCTCGTCCCCCTCCTCACCCATCGCCTCACCTCGTCCCCCTCCTCACTCATCGCCTCACCTCGTCCCCCTCCTCACCCATCGCCTCACCTCGTCCCCCTCCTCACCCATCGCCTCACCTCGTCCCCCTCCTCACTCATCGCCTCACCTCGTCCCCCTTCTCACCCATCGCCTCACCTCGTCCCCCTCCTCACCCATCGCCTCACCTCGTCCCCCTCCTCACCCATCGCCTCACCTCGTCCCCCTCCTCACCCATCGCCTCACCTCGTCCCCCTCCTCACCCATCGCCTCACCTCGTCCCCCTCCTCACTCATCGCCTCACCTCGTCCGCCTCCTCACCCATCGCCTCACCTCGTCCCCCTCCTCACCCATCGCCTCACCTCGTCCCCCTCCTCACTCATCGCCTCACCTCGTCTCCCTCCTCACCCATCGCCTCACCTCGTCCCCCTCCTCACCCATCGCCTCACCTCGTCCCCCTCCTCACCCATCACCTCACCTCGTCCTTCTCCTCACCCATCTCCTCACCTCGTCCCCCTCCTCACCAATCACCTCGTCCCCCTCCTCACCCATCGCCTCACCTCGTCCCCCTCCTCACCCATCGCCTCACCTCGTCCCCCTCCTCACTCATCGCCTCACCTCGTCTCCCTCCTCACTCATCGCCTCACCTTGTCCCCTTCCTCACCCATCGCCTCACCTCGTCCCCCTCCTCACCCATCACCTCACCTCATCCCCCTCCTCACTCATCACCTCACCTCGTCCCCCTCCTCACCCATCGCCTCACCTCGTCTCCCTCCTCACTCATCGCCTCACCTCGTCCCCCTCCTCACCCATCGCCTCACCTCGTCCCCCTCCTCACCCATCGCCTCACCTAGTCCCCCTCCTCACTCATCACCTCACCTCGTCCCCCTCCTCACCGATGGCCTCACCTCGTCCCCCTCCTCACCCATCGCCTCACCTTGTCCCCCTCCTCACTCATCACCTCACCTCGTCCCCCTCCTCACTCATCACCTCACCTCGTCCCCCTCCTCACCCATCACCTCACCTCGTCCCCCTCCTCACCCATCACATCACCTCGTCTCTTCTCAACCATCACCTCACCTCGTCACCCTCCTCAACCATCACCTCTCCTTGTCTCTCCTCACCCATCACCTCGCCACCCATCACCTCACCTAAACCATCACCTCACCTCGTCTCCCTCTTCACCCATCGCCTCACCTCGTCCCCCTCCTCACCCATCACCTCACCTCGTCCCCCTCCTCACCCATCACCTCACCTTGCCACCCATCACCTCACCTAAACCATCGCCTCACCTCGTCCCCCTCCTCACCCATCGCCTCACCTCGTCCTCCTCACCCATCGCCTCACCTCGTCCCCCTCCTCACCCATCGCCTCACCTCGTCCCCCTCCTCACTCATCACCTCACCTCGTCCCCCTCCTCACCCATCACCTCACCTCGTCCCCCTCCTCACCCATCACCTCACCTCGTCTCTTCTCAACCATCACCTCACCTCGTCACCCTCCTCAACCATCACCTCTCCTTGTCTCTCCTCACCCATCACCTCACCTCGCCACCCATCACCTCACCTAAACCATCACCTCACCTCGTCTCCCTCCTCACCCATCGCCTCATCTCGTCCCCCTCCTCACCCATCACCTCACCTCGCCACCCATCACCTCACCTAAACCATCGCCTCACCTCGTCCCCCTCCTCACCCATCGCCTCACCTCGTCCCCCTCCTCACCCATCGCCTCACCTCGTCTCCCTCCTCACTCATCACCTCACCTCGTCCCCCTCCTCACCCATCGCCTCACCTCGTCCCCCTCCTCACCCATCACCTCACCTCGTCCCCCTCCTCACTCATCACCTCACCTCATCCCCCTCCTCACCCATCGCCTCACCTCGTCTCCCTCCTCACTCATCACCTCACCTCATCCCCTTCCTCACCCATCGCCTCACCTCGTCCCCCTCCTCACCCATCGCCTCACCTCGTTCCCCTCCTCACCCATCGCCTCACCTCGTCCTCCTCCTCACCCATCACCTCACCTCGTCACCCTCCTCAACCATCACCTCTCCTTGTCTCTCCTCACCCATCACCTCACCTCGCCACCCATCACCTCACCTAAACCATCACCTCACCTCGTCTCCCTCCTCACCCATCGCCTCATCTCGTCCCCCTCCTCACCCATCACCTCACCTCGCCACCCATCACCTCACCTAAACCATCGCCTCACCTCGTCCCCCTCCTCACCCATCGCCTCACCTCGTCCCCCTCCTCACCCATCGCCTCACCTCGTCTCCCTCCTCACTCATCACCTCACCTCGTCCCCCTCCTCACCCATCGCCTCACCTCATCCCCCTCCTCACCCATCGCCTCACCTCGTCCCCCTCCTCACCCATCGCCTCACCTCGTCTCCCTCCTCACCCATCGCCTCACCTCGTCCCCCTCTTCACTCATCACCTCACCTCGTCCCCCTCCTCACCCATCACCTCACCTCGTCTTCCTCCTCACCCACCGCCTCACCTCGTCCCCCTCCTCACCCATCGCCTCACCTCGTCCCCCTCCTCACTCATCACCTCACCTCGTCTCCCTCCTCACTCATCACCTCACCTCGTCCCCCTCCTCACCCATCGCCTCACCTCGTCCCCCTCCTCACCCATCGCCTCACCTCGTCCCCCTCCTCACCCATCGCCTCACCTCGTCCCCCTCCTCACTCATCACCTCACCTCGTCCCCCTCCTCACCCATCGCCTCACCTCGTCCCCCTCCTCACCCATCGCCTCACCTCGTCCCCCTCACCCATCACCTCACCTCGTCCCCCTCCTCACCCATCACCTCACCTCGTCTCCCTCCTCACTCATCACCTCACCTCGTCCCCCTCCTCACCCATCAGCTCACCTCGTCTCCCTCCTCACTCATCACCTCACCTCGTCCCCCTCCTCACTCATCACCTCACCTCGTCCCCCTCCTCACCCATCACCTCACCTCGTCTCCCTCATCACTCATCACCTCACCTCGTCCCCCTCCTCACCCATCACCGCACCTCGTCCCCCTCCTCACCCATCGCCTCACCTCGTCCCCCTCCTCACCCATCGCCTCACCTCGTCCCCCTCCTCACTCATCGCCTCACCTCGTCCCCCTCCTCACCCATCGCCTCACCTCGTCCCCCTCCTCACCCATCGCCTCACCTCGTCCCCCTCTTCACCCATCGCCTCACCTCGTCCCCCTCCTCACCCATCGCCTCACCTCGTCCCCCTCCTCACTCATCACCTCACCTCGTCCCCTTCATCACTCATCACCTCACCTCGTCCCCCTCCTCACCCATCGCCGCACCTCGTCCCCCTCCTCACCCATCGCCTCACCTCGTCCCCCTCCTCACCCATCGCCTCACCTCGTCCCCATCCTCACTCATCGCCTCACCTCGTCCCCCTCCTCACTCATCACCTCACCTCGTCCCCCTCCTCACTCATCACCTCACCTCGTCCCCCTCCTCACCCATCACCTCACCTCGTCTCCCTCCTCACTCATCACCTCACCTCGTCCCCCTCCTCACCCATCACCTCACCTCGTCCCCCTCCTCACCCATCACCTCACCTCGTCCCCCTCCTCACTCATCACCTCACCTCGTCCCCCTCCACCCATCACCTCGTCCGCCTCCTCACCCATCACCTCACCTCGTCTCCCTCCTCACCCATCACCTCACCTCGTCCCCCTCCTCACCCATCACCTCACCTCGTCCCCCTCCTCACCCATCACCTCACCTCGTCTCCCTCCTCACCCATCGCCTCACCTCGTCCCCCTCCTCACTCATCACCTCACCTCGTCCCCCTCCTCACCCATCACCTCACCTCGTCCCCCTCCTCACCCATCACCTCACCTCGTCTCTTCTCAACCATCACCTCACCTCGTCCCCCTCCTCAACCATCACCTCTCCTTGTCTCTCCTCACCCATCACCTCACCTCGCCACCCATCACCTCACCTAAACCATCACCTCACCTCGTCTCCCTCCTCACTCATCACCTCACCTCGTCCCCCTCCTCACCCATCACCTCACCTCGCCACCCATCACCTCACCTAAACCATCGCCTCACCTCGTCCCCCTCCTCACCCATCACCTCACCTCGTCTCCCTCCTCACCCATCACCTCACCTCGTCCCCCTCCTCACCCATCACCTCACCTCGTCTGTCCTAACACATCACCGCACCTCGTCTCTCCTCAACCATCACCTCACCTCGTCTCTCCTCACCCATCACCTCACCTCGTCCCCCTCCTCACTCATCACCTCACTTCATCCTCCTCACTCATCGCCTCGTCTCGTTAAGCTCCATCACCTGTCTGTCCTTACTCATCACCTCACCTCGTCACCCATCACCTCAGCTCGTCCCCCACCTCAACCATCACCTCACCTTGTCTTCCTCACCTATCACCTCAACTCGCCTCTGTGGTAGCAGTTACATTGGAAAACCAAACGACATGTCTCGGACCGCATCCGTGAACACAAGGGCAGACCTAAAACACGGTAGGACCAACACCTCAGCCATGGCAGACCATTGTTATAATTCAGTGGGCTCACATGACATTGACTTCTCCAAGATGGAGGTTCTGTGCAAGCCATCCGGCTACCATGGGAGATTCGTTCATGAGGCGATCCACATCTACAAACACAGAGACAATTTCAACCGAGTAGATGGATTCTGGCTTAGCAATCATTGCAAGGATGTGATAAACCATTTCGGGTCTTGATTTATTGTATTCACGTTTACGGTGAATTTCAGACCGCATTCCATTCTCCTTCTCTCCACCCTTCTCCGTTCCGAGCATAGATGGACTCGTCCGTCTGAACAACACTCGTCGCTGTCCGTTGTACTAAAGTAAAAAAAAACGCCACTTTTTTTCAGAAATGTTCTTGCTGTGGTTTTCACACCTGATGATTGCTTGTGTTGCAATTGAAATGTGAGAATTTTATTGTTTTATTTGAATAATTTTATTATTTCCCTTCTACGTGACTTTATTGAAAGAACCAAGAATATCAACCAAATTCTATAAATGCATTTTCAAATGTGGAGGGACAACCCGGAAAACCGGGAAAATACCACGTGACCACAGGGAGAATATGCAAACTCCATATATACAGGCGGAAGGGCTGGGATAAAATACACAACCTCCTGTATATCTCTGACTCACCCACTCAACCTCCCATATTCCCTCACCCATCCACCCACTAACTCAATCATCCACCCACTCACAAACCCATCTATTCACCTATTCACCCACCCACTGACTCACTACCTCACCCACCCACTTACCCTGCAACCCACTTAATCTCTAACACACTCACTCACCCACTCACCGACTCCCTCAACCACTGACCCACTGACTCACTCACAGACCCACCCAGTTAATCACCCACTCTATGTGTAGTGCTCACCTCTTCTGGTATTGTGAGATATTCTTCCTCCCAGCAGCTTCTTCATGACGACGCCCGTGCGGTGGGCGAGCCTCTCAACGAGCCAGGCGAGAGGGACCACAGCCTGGTCATGTTGGGTTCATAGTGCAGTGGGGCACACGGTCCACTCCAGCTCCATGTATGGCTTGCCCTGGTACAGATGTTAAATACCTCGTCTGGTATACAGGCCGTGGGATTGATCCCGACCCTGCCACCTGTGTATTTGGAGTTTGCATGTTCTCTCTGTGGTGGTGTGGATCGTTCTCTGGGTACTCCAGTTTTTACCTCCACATAAAAAAAAATGTGTTTAAAGAGTGCTATACATTGCTACACATTTCCACTTGAAGCCATTTTCATTTTGTTTAATAGTTTATTCTAAACAGCCACTCTCAGTTTAAGCAACTATTCTACTTATTTGCGTATTGATATCACCTGAGGTGGCACTACTTAAGTTGAAGTGCATGCAGCCCAGCAATTGCTTCCTCAATGCTGACAGATGGACCTCCACTCGAGGAGCTCGAGAAAGCCCCTCGAGATAGTTTTGGCCTCCTGTTCCCTGCTGGCCAGACATTGTATAGGAGGTGGGATTACCCACACTGTATCCCACTACACACAAATTGCCCATCGACTGCACTGTTCCCATTTATACTGCTGAGTGGACAGAGGGAGGGGGAATGAAAAAATATATATTTTAGCAGGTAAGGCTCACTGAGCTATGCAGCTCTTCTTTCAGAAGCAACTTGGCCACATGATAGCTCAACGAAGTGGCTAATTACGTAAAAATGCATAGCAACCAAATACTCCAAACGTGTGATTATAAATGTGGAGGGAAAAACAGGAGGACCCGGAGAAAAATCCAGGTGACCACAGGGATAAGATGCAAACTCCAAATATACAGGCGGCAGGGTCGGGATCGATTCCATGACCTCCTGTATACCAGGCAAGGTAGTTAACATCTCACCACCGTGGTGCCCCATTCTCTGACTCACTCACCCACCCACCCACTCACACACTAACTTATCCACTCAACCTCCTACACTAACTTACCCACCCACCCACCAGCCACTCACCCAAACATCCACCCATTCACCTACTGACTCACACCACTTACTCAAATACCCATCCACTCACACAATGACCCAGCCACTGACTCAGCCACCCACCAACTCGCCCACCCAACCCCCATTCAACCACCCAACCACCAACCCACCCATTCACTCACTCATCCACTCACCCACAAAACAAAAACTAAACTGTTTTTATTTTACCAGATAAGACCTACAGGGCTATATAGATCTTTTTCAAAAGTGACCTTGTTACAAATGACAGGTTAACGATGTCGCTTATCACATACACATGCATTGCAGCCAAATCCTCTGAATGCAATTTTATTCTCAATGCAGAGGGAAAACCCCGTGGACCTGGAGAAAAATCTACGCGACCACGAGGAGAACAAGCACAATCAAATATACTTGCGACAGGGTCGGGATCGAATCGACAACCTCCTGTATACACTAGGTGAGGAAGTTAACATCTCACCCCCGTGGCACCCCATTTTCTGACTCACTCAAACACCCACCCATTCACCGATTCACTCGCACCACTTACTCAAATACCCACCCTCTCACCCATAGCCCATCCACTCACTCATGAACCCTCCGAAACACTCACCCATTCACTCACCGACTCACTCACCCATAAATTCGCATACCCATCTTCTCAACCACTCAGCCAGCCACCCATTCAATCTCGTACCCAATAGAGGTGTGTGTAGGTGTGTGTAAGTGTATAGAGGTGTGTGTGTGTAAGGGTGTGTAAGTGTGCAGAGGTGTGTGTGTCGGTGTGTGTAGGTGTGTGTAAGTGTATAGAGGTGTGTGTGTGTGTGTAGGTTTGTGTAAGTGTATAGAGGTGTATGTGTAGGTGTGTGTAAGTGTATAGAGGGGTGTGTAGGTATGTGTAAGTGTATAGAGAGGTGTGTGTAGGTGTGTGTAAGTGTCTAGAGGTGTGTGTGTCGGTGTGTGTGAGTGTATAGAGGTGGGTGTGTAAGTGTGTAGAGGTGTGTGAGTCGGTGTGTGTAAGTGTCTAGAGGTGTGTGTGTCAGTGTGTGTGAGTGTATAGAGGTGTGTGTAGGTGTGTGTAAGTGTATAGAGGTAGGTGTGTAAGTGTCTAGAGGAGTGTGTAGGTGTGTGTGAGTGTATAGAGGTGTGTGTGTAAGGGTGTGTAAGTGTGTAGAGGTGTGTGTGTCGGTGTGTGTGAGTGTATAGAGGTGTGTGTGTGTAGGGGTGTGTAAGGGTCTAGAGGTGTGTGTAGGTGTGTGTGAGCGTATAGAGGGGTGGTGTGTGTAGGTTTGTGTAAGTGTATAGAGGTGTATGTGTAGGTGTGTGTAAGTGTATAGAGGGGTGTGTAGGTATGTGTAAGTGTATAGAGAGGTGTGTGTAGGTGTGTGTAAGTGTATAGAGGTGTGTGTAGGTGTGTCAGTGTATAGAGGTGTGTCAGTGTATAGAGGTGTGTGTAGGTGTGTCAGTGTATAGAGGTGTGTGTAGGTGTGTCAGTGTATAGAGGTGTGTGTGTGTAGGTGTGTGTAAGTATATAGAGGTGTGTGTGTAAGGGTGTGTAAGTGTGTGTAAGTGTCTAGGGGTGTGTGTGTAGGTGTGTGTGAGTGTATAGAGGTGTGTGTGTAGGTGTGTGTGAGTGTATATAGGTGTGTGTGTAAGGGTGTGTAAGTGTGTGGAGGTGTGTGTCGGTGGTGTGTGTAAGTGTCTAGAGGTGTGTGTGTGTAGGTGTGTGTGTGAGTGTATAGAGGTGTGTGTGTAGGTGTGTGTGAGTGTATAGAGGTGTGTGTAGGTATGTGTAAGTGTATAGAGGTGTATGTAGGTCTGTGTAAGCGTATAGAGATGTGTGTAGGTCTGTGTAAGTGTATAGAGGTGTGTGCGTGTAGGTGTGTGTCGGTGTATAGAGGTGTGTGTAGCTGTATAGAGGTGTGTGTGTCGGTGTATAGAGGTGTGTGTAGGTGTATAGAGGTGTGTGTGTGTGTGTAGGTGTGTGTAAGTGTATAGAGGTGTATGTAGGTGTGTGTAAGCGTATAGAGGTGTATGTAGGTGTGTGTAAGCGTATAGAGATGTGTGTAGGTCTGTGTAAGTGTATAGAGGTGTGTGCGTGTAGGTGTGTGTCGGTGTATAGAGGTGTGTGTGTGTAGGGGTGTGTAAGTGTCTAGAGATGTGTGTAGGTGTGTGTGAGCATATAGAGGTGTGTTGTGTGTAGGTGTGTGTAAGTGTATAGAGGTGTGTGTGTGTAGGTGTGTGTGTGTAGGTGTGTGTAAATGTATAGAGGTGTATGTGTAGCTGTGTGTAAGTGTCTAGAGGTGTATGTAGGAGTGTGTAAGTGTCTAGAGGTGTGTGTGTAGTTGTGTAAGTGTATAGAGGTGTAGGTGTGTATAAGTATATAGAGGTGTGTAGGTGTGTGTAATTATAGAGGTGTGTGTGTAGGTGTGTGTGAGTATGATGGTGAATGCGTGAGTATGATGGTGAGTATATATTGAAAATAATAAAAGCAGACATAATTTCAACCTTCTTGGTTTTTTCGGTAATAAAATAATAAAAATAAAACATAATAAAATGAAACAATTCTCTGGTGAGAATTGTTTCATTTTATTATGTTTTATTTTTATTATTTTATTACTCCCTTCTACGTGACTTTACCGAAAAAACCAAGAAGATGAATCCCTGCAGTCACGAAAGCTTTAAATCGAAACATAATTTCAACCGTGATGATGGGTACAAACTTAGTAATCATTGGAAAGATGTTATTAATCATGCAAAAAATATTTAACTTCCCATATTTGGAGCATTCCTGGCAGCGAGTTAAGCCGCACCACCTCTACATAATAATAGGCTCAGTCAATCATTCTACACAACAGACTCATTTCCTGGCAGCGATATCAGCCGCATCATCTCTACATAACAAAAAGGCTCAGTCCCTTTTACACGCACCTTTACATCATCCGCAACCTAGTTTACACAACAAAGGCACCGAAACTCACAAAAATAATATTCAGGGCCTACTTCCTGTGTAGAGTGATGAGTGACGTCACTTCCTGTGTAGGGTGATGGGTGACATCACTTCCTGTGTAGGGTGATGAGTGGTGAGTGACGTCACTTCCTGTGTAGACTAATGAGTGGTGAGTGACGTCTCTTCCTGGGTGATGAGTGGTGAGTGACGTCACTTCCTGTGTGGAGTGGTGAGTGACGTCACTTCCTGTGTGGAGTGGTGAGTGACGTCACTTCCTGTGTGGAGTGGTGAGTGACGTCACTTCCTGTGTAGAGTGATGGGTGACGTCACTTCCGGTGTAGGGTGATGAGGGACGTCACTTCCGGTGTATAGTGATGAGTGGTGAGCGACATCACTTCCTGTGTGGAGTGGTGAGTGACGTCACTTCCGGTGTATAGTGGTGAGTGACGTCACTTCCTGTCCAGGGTGGTGAGTGACGTCACTTCCTGTCCAGGGTGGTGAGTGACGTCACTTCCTGTCCAGGGTGATGAGTGACGTCACTTCCTGTGTAGGGTGATGGGTGACGTCACTTCCTGTGTAGTGTGATGAGTGGTGAGTGACGTCACTTCCTGTGTAGACTGAGTGGTGAGTGACGTCACTTCCTGTGCAGGGTGATGAGTGGTGAGTGACGTCACTTTCTGTGAGTGGTGAGCGACGTCACTTCCTGTGTGGAGTGGGGAGTGACGTCATTTCCTGTGTAGGGTGATGAGTGGTGATCGACGTCACTTCCTGGGTAGAGTGATGAGTGACATCACTTCCTATTTCGATTTAAAGCTTTCGTGACTGCAGGGATTCATCTTCTTGGTTCTTTCGGTAAAGTCACGTAGAAGGGAAGTAATAAAATAATAAAAATAAAACATAATAAAACAATTCTCACGACGTTTCGGCCACAACGCAAGCAGCCGTCCTCAGGCGAAGAATGAGAACATTATCAAGCTAGGAGCTTATGTAGGTGTAGCGAGGAGGAGCGCCTTAACAAAAGAATGTGCATATGAAGAGGAATTTAGCATACCAATGGGCAATGAGTAGGAGGTGGGCGGAGGGGTTTCAAAGTCCCATTATGCCCATGCATTATGCAGGATAAACAGCACCACGGGGGGGCGCAAGGAACAACGTTAATAAAGGAAAGGAATGTTAATGATATGTAGCTGCATTTACCCAACAACCACGTAGAAAACCAAAGTAAAAACTACATAAAAACTAAAATATAAACTGATACTTACTATACTCTACAATAAGCTGAGTTGCTAACAACAAATAATAACTTACAATTCTACGTCGTAAGAAGTATATAATATACTTCCATCTAAACTTTATTCTCTTAGCATATACAGTACTATATACTGCCATAGATAAACCCAACATTAAATTATATACTGTATTGTTGTAAACCACCCTATACTTTATACATTTTAATATAACACTATGTATTATTCAACTCACCCTAATGTGTATCGAAATGGTTTATTACGTCCTTCCAATGATTGCTAAGCCTGAATCCATCTTCTCGGTTAAAATTGTCTCTGTGTTTGTATATGTGGATCGCCTCATGAACGAATCTCTCATGATAGCCAGATGGCTTGCAGAGAACCTCCGTCTTGGAGAAGTCAATGTCATGTGAGCCCACTGAGTTGTAACAGTGGTCTGCCACGGCTGAGGTGTTTGTCCTACCGTGTTTTAGATCAGCTTTATGTTCACG
This sequence comes from Lampetra planeri, assembly GCF_965212315.1. Lineage (NCBI taxonomy): Eukaryota > Metazoa > Chordata > Hyperoartia > Petromyzontiformes > Petromyzontidae > Lampetra > Lampetra planeri. The sequence goes on along the minus strand of NW_027615085.1, from coordinate 54,885 downwards.
AATGCGGTCTGAGACGTGTCGTTTGGTTTCCCCAATGTAGCTGCTACCACAGAGGCAACTTAGTTTGTAGACGCCAGGGTACTGTATGTCTGGAATCACATCTTTTACAGACGGTACCAGATCACGGATTTTATGTACTGTGTTGAATCGGACCTGGATCTTGTGTTTAATCAGGATTTTGGAGATCTTTTTTGTGACCCCAGCAATGTAGGGTAAGGTGATGGTCTTGAAAGGCTCCTCAACAGGATCTTTCTTGATGGTTGGAGTGATGGCTTTGCGGATTGTGTAGTCGGAGTAACCATTAGCCTTAAGAGCTTGGCGTACGTGTTTGAGTTCACTGGAAATGTGTTCATGGTCGGAGATGCATTGGGCTCTATGATATAGAGTCTTGATGAGGGAATTCTTCTGGGATGGATGGTGGTGGGAATCCGGTTTTAGATAAGCATCCGTGTGGGTGGCTTTCCTGTAGACAGAGTGGCTCATTGAACCATCAGGTCTCCTTTTGATTAGGACATCCAAAAAGGGTAGCTTGCCATCATTTTCGACTTCCATGGTGAATCTGATGGCTGGGTGTATGGAATTGATGTGGTCGAGAAATTGGTCTAGAGCAGGCCGGCCATGTGGCCAGATGACAAAAGTGTCGTCTACGTACCTCTTCCATAAGGTCGGGCGTAGAGTGGCAGTCTGGATGGCGTCCGTCTCAAATTTCTCCATGAAGATGTTGGCTACAACCGGAGATAGGGGGGAGCCCATTGGGGTGCCCTCAATTTGCTTGTAGAAGGTTCCATTCCAGGTGAAGTATGTATTGGTTAAGCAGTGTCTCACCAGGGGGGGTACCCCAGCATTTAGTCCTTGATGAACCAAGTCTTCAATGATTGCGATGGTGTCAGGCACAGGCACCTTGGTGAACAAGGAAACCACATCAAAACTGACAAGCAGGTCGTCTGGGGACAGGGCAATCCCCTTGATTGTCGATACCAGGTCAGTAGAGTTTAGTACTGCAGAGGTGGTTTTTCCAGTGAAAGGCCGTAGGATTTCGGACAAAAAACGAGCCAGTTTGTAAGTGGGGGAGTTGATAGTAGAGACAATGGGACGAAGAGGTGTATCTTCTTTATGTATCTTTGGCAAGCCGTACAATCTTGGTGGCCTAGCTGCAGAAGGTTTCAACGAGAACTGTTTGGTCTGATCAATTAATGCGGTTGAAGCAGAAATGATGTTGTTGGTTTTGGAGACGAGGCTGTTGGTGGGGTCTCTTTTTATTTTTGTATAGCTGCCATACCCTACATTGCTGGGGTCACAAAAAAGATCTCCAAAATCCTGATTAAACACAAGATCCAGGTCCGATTCAACACAGTACATAAAATCCGTGATCTGGTACCGTCTGTAAAAGATGTGATTCCAGACATACAGTACCCTGGCGTCTACAAACTAAGTTGCCTCTGTGGTAGCAGCTACATTGGGGAAACCAAACGACACGTCTCAGACCGCATTCGTGAACATAAAGCTGATCTAAAACACGGTAGGACAAACACCTCAGCCGTGGCAGACCACTGTTACAACTCAGTGGGCTCACATGACATTGACTTCTCCAAGACGGAGGTTCTCTGCAAGCCATCTGGCTATCATGAGAGATTCGTTCATGAGGCGATCCACATATACAAACACAGAGACAATTTTAACCGAGAAGATGGATTCAGGCTTAGCAATCATTGGAAGGACGTAATAAGCCATTTCGATACACATTAGGGTGAGTTGAATAATACATAGTGTTATATTAAAATGTATAAAGTATAGGGTGGTTTACAGCAATACAGTATATAATTTAATGTTGGGTTTATCTATGGCAGTATATAGTACTGTATATGCTAAGAGAATAAAGTTTAGATGGAAGTATATTATATACTTCTTACGACGTAGAATTGTAAGTTATTATTTGTTGTTAGCAACTCAGCTTATTGTAGAGTATAGTAAGTATCAGTTTATATTTTAGTTTTTATGTAGTTTTTACTTTGGTTTTCTACGTGGTTGTTGGGTAAATGCAGCTACATATCATTAACATTCCTTTCCTTTATTAACGTTGTTCCTTGCGCCCCCCAGTGGTGCTGTTTATCCTGCATAATGCATGGGCATAATGGGACTTTGAAACCCCTCCGGCCACCTCCTACTCATTGCCCATTGGTATGCTAAATTCCTCTTCATATGCACATTCTTTTGTTAAGGCGCTCCTCCTCGCTACACCTACATAAGCTCCTAGCTTGATAATGTTCTCATTCTTCGCCTGAGGACGGCTGCTTGCGTTGTGGCCGAAACGTCGTGAGAATTGTTTTATTATGTTTTATTTTTATTATTTTATTACTTCCCTTCTACGTGACTTTACCGAAAGAACCAAGAAGATCACTTCCTATGTTGGGTGGTGAGTGACGTCACTTCCTGTGTAGAGTGATGGGTGACGTCACTTCTAGTGTAGGGTGATGAGGGACGTCACTTCTGGTGTATAGTGATGAGTGGTGAGCGACGTCACTTCCTGTGTAGAGTGATGGGTGACGTCACTTCCGGTGTAGGGTGATGAGGGACGTCACTTCCGGTGTATAGTGGTGAGTGACGTCACTTCCTGTGTAGAGTGATGGGTAACGTCACTTCCGGTGTAGGGTGATGAGGGACGTCACTTCCGGTGTATATTGGTGAGTGACGTCACTTCCTGTGTAGAGTGATGGGTGACGTCACTTCCGGTGTAGGGTGATGAGGGACGTCACTTCCTGTGCAGGGTGAGTGGTGAGTGACGTCACTTCCGGTGTGGAGTGGTGAGTGACGTCACTTCCTGTGCAGGGTGATGAGTGACGTCACTTTCTGTGTAGGGTGATGGGTGATGTCACTTCCTGTGTAGGGTGATGGGTGATGTCACTTCCTGTGTAGGGTGATGAATGGTGAGTGACGTCACTTCCGGTGTGGAGTGGTGAGTGACGTCACTTCCTGTGTAGGGTGATGAGTGGTGAGTGACATCACTTCCTGTGTAGACTGATGAGTGGTGAGTGACGTCACTTCCTGTGTAGAGTGATGAGTGACGTCACTTCCTGTGTAGGGTGACGAGTGACGTCACTTTCTGTGTGGAGCGGTGAGTGACGTCACTTCCTGTGTGGAGTGGTGAGTGACGTCACTTCCTGTGTGGAGTGGTGAGTGACGTCACTTCCTGTGTGGAGTGATGAGTGACGTCACTTCCTGTGTAGGGTGATGAGTGGTGATCGACGTCACTTCCTGGGTAGAGTGAGGAGTGACATCACTTCCTATGTTGGGTGGTGAGTGACGTCACTTCCGGTGTATAGTGATGAGTGGTGAGCGACGTCACTTCCTGTGTAGAGTGATGGGTGACTTCACTTCCGGTGTAGGGTGATGAGGGACGTCACTTCCGGTGTATAGTGATGAGTGGTGAGTGACGTCACTTCCGGTGTGGAGTGGTGAGTGACGTCACTTCCTGTGTGGAGTGATGGGTGATGCCACTTTCGGTGTAGGGTGATGATGGACGTCACTTCCGGTGTATGGTGATGAGTGGTGAGTGGCGTCACTTCCTGTGTGGAGTGGTGAGTGACGTCACTTCCTGTGTGGAGCGATGAGTGTCGTCACTTCCTGTGTAGGGTGATGAGTGGTGATCGACGTCACTTCCTGGGTAGAGTGATGAGTGACGTCACTTCCTGTGTGGAGTGATGGGTGACGTCACTTTCAGTATAGGGTGATGAGTGACGTCACTTCCTGTGCAGGGTGATGAGTGGTGAGTGACATCACTTCCTGTGTAGAGTGATGAGTGACGTCACTTCCGGTGTAGGGTGACGAGTGACGTCACTTTCTGTGTGGAGCGGTGAGTGACGTCACTTCCTGTGTGGAGCGGTGAGTGACGTCACTTCCTGTGTGGAGTGGTGAGTGACGTCACTTCCTGTGTGGAGTGATGAGTGACGTCACTTCCTGTGGAGTGGTGAGTGACGTCATTTCCTGTGCAGGGTGATGGGTGACGTCACTTCCTGTGTAGGGTGATTGGTGACGTCACTTCCTGTGTAGGGTGATGAGTGGTGAGTGACGTCACTTTCTGTGTAGAGTGGTGAGTGACATCACTTCTTGTGTGGAGCGGTGAGTGACGTCACTTCCTGTGTGGAGTGGTGAGTGACGTCACTTCCTGTGCAGGGTGACGAGTGACGTCACTTTCTGTGTGGAGCGGTGAGTGACGTCACTTCCTGTGTGGAGTGGTGAGTGACGTCACTTCCTGTGTAGGGTGATGGGTGACGTCACTTCCTGTGTAGGGTGATGAGTGGTGAGTGACGTCACTTCCTGTGTGGAGCGGTGAGTGACGTCACTTCCTGTGTGGAGTGGTGAGTGACGTCACTTCCTGTGTGGAGTGGTGAGTGACGTCACTTCCTGTGTGGAGTGGTGAGTGACGTCACTTCCTGTGCAGGGTGACGAGTGACGTCACTTTCTGTGTGGAGCGGTGAGTGACGTCACTTCCTGTGTAGAGTGATGAGTGTCGTCACTTCCTGTGCAGGGTGATGAGTGGTGAGTGACGTCACTTCCTGTGTAGGGTGATGGGTGACGTCACTTCCTGTGTAGGGTGATGAGTGATGAGTGACGTCACTTCCTGTGTTGAGTGGTAAGCGACGTCACTTCCTGGGTGGAGTGGTGAGTGACGTCACTTCCTGTGTAGGGTGATTGGTGACGTCACTTCCTGTGTAGGGTGATGAGTGATGAGTGACGTCACTTCCTGTGTTGAGTGGTAAGCGACGTCACTTCCTGGGTGGAGTAATGAGTGACGTCACTTCCGGTGTAGGGTGACGAGTGACGTCACTTCCGGTGTAGGGTGACTAGTGACGTCACTTCCTGTGTGGAGTGGTGAGTGACGTCACTTCCTGTGTGTAGGGTGATGAGTGATGAGTGACGTCACTTCCTGTGTTGAGTGGTAAGCGACGTCACTTCCTGGGTGGAGTAATGAGTGACGTCACTTCCGGTGTAGGGTGACGAGTGACGTCACTTCCGGTGTAGGGTGACTAGTGACGTCACTTTCTGTGTGGAGCGGTGAGTGACGTCACTTCCTGTGTGGAGCGGTGAGTGACGTCACTTCCTGTGTGGAGTGGTGAGTGACGTCACTTCCTGTGTGGAGTGGTGAGTGACGTCACTTCCTGTGCAGGGTGATGAGTGACGTCACTTCCTGTGTAGGTTGATGGGTGACGTCACTTCCTGTGTAGGGTGATGAGTGGTGAGTGACGTCACTTCCTGTGTAGACTAATGAGTGGTGAGTGACGTCACTTCCTGTGTGGAGCAGTGAGTGACGTCACTTCCTGTGTGGAGTGATGAGTGACGTCACTTCCTGTGTGGAGTGGTGAGTGACGTCACTTCCTGTGCAGGGTGATGAGTGACGTCACTTCCTGTGTGGAGTGGTGAGTGACGTCACTTCCTGTGTAGGGTGATGGGTGACGTCACTTCCTGTGTAGGGTGATGAGTGGTGACGTCACTTCCTGTGTAGACTGATGAGTGGTGAGTGACGTCACTTCCTGTGTTGAATGGTGAGCGACGTCACTTCCTGTGTGGAGTGATGAGTGATGTCACTTCCTGTGTGGAGTGGTGAGTGACGTCACTTCCTGTGTAGGGTGATTGGTGACATCACTTCCTATGTTGGGTGATGAGTGGTGAGCGACGTCACTTCCTGTGTGGAGTGGTGAGTGACGTCACTTCCTGTGTAGGGTGATTGGTGACGTCACTTCCTGTGTAGGGTGATGAGTGGTGAGTGACGTCACTTTCTGTGTAGAGTGATGAGTGACGTCACTTCCGGTGTAGGGTGACGAGTGATGTCACTTTCTGTGTGGAGCGGTGAGTGACGTCACTTCCTGTGTGGAGTGATGAGTGACGTCACTTCCTGTGTGGAGTGGTGAGTGACGTCACTTCAGGTGTGTAGGGTGATGAGTGGTGAGTGACGTCTCTTCCTGGGTAGAGTGAGTGACGTCACTTCCTATGTTGGGTGATGAGTGGTGAGTGACGTCACTTCCTGTGTAGAGTGATGGGTGACGTCACTTTCGGTGTAGGGTGACGAGTGACGTCACTTTCTGTGTGGAGCGGTGAGTGACGTCACTTCCTGTGTAGGGTGATGGGTAACGTCACTTCCTGTGTAGGGTGATGAGTGGTGAGTGACGTCACTTCCTGTGTAGACTGAGTGGTGAGTGACGTCACTTCCTGTGTTGAGTGTTAAGCGACGTCACTTCCTGGGTGGAGTGATGAGTGACGTCACTTCCGGTGTAGGGTGACGAGTGACGTCACTTCCGGTGTAGGGTGACGAGTGACGTCACTTCCGGTGTAGGGTGACGAGTGACGTCACTTCCGGTGTAGGGTGACGAGTGACGTCACTTCCTGTGTGGAGTGGTGAGTGACGTCACTTCCTGTTTGTAGGGTGATGAGTGGTGAGTGACGTCTCTTCCTGTGTAGGGTGATTGATGACGTCACTTCCTGTGTAGGGTGATGAGTGGTGCGTGACGTCACTTTCTGTGTAGAGTGATGAGTGACGTCACTTCCTGTGTAGAGTCACGTCACTTCCGGTGTAGGGTGACGAGTGACGTCACTTTCTGTGTGGAGCGGTGAGTGACGTCACTTCCTGTGTGGAGTGATGAGTGACGTCACTTCCTGTGTGGAGTGGTGAGTGACGTCACTTCCTGTGCAGGGTGATGAGTGACGTCACTTCCTGTGTAGGTTGATGGGTGACGTCACTTCCTGTGTAGGGTGATGAGTGGTGAGTGACGTCACTTCCTGTGTAGACTGATGAGTGGTGAGTGACGTCACTTCCTGTGTGGAGCAGTGAGTGACGTCACTTGCTGTGTGGAGTGATGAGTGACGTCACTTCCTGTGTAGGGTGATGGGTGACGTCACTTCCTGTGTAGGGTGATTGGTGATGTCACTTCCTGTGTAGGGTGATGAGTGGTGAGTGACATCACTTCCTGTGTGGAGAGGTGAGTGACGTCACTTCCTGTGTGGAGTGATGAGTGACGTCACTTCCTGTGTGGAGTGGTGAGTGACGTCACTTCCTGTGTAGGGTGATGGGTGACGTCACTTCCTGTGTAGGGTGATGAGTGGTGAGTGACGTCACTTCCTGTGTAGACTGATGAGTGGTGAGTGACGTCTCTTCCTGGATGATGAGTGGTGAGTGACGTCACTTCCTGTGTTGAGTGGTGAGCGACGTCACTTCCTGTGTGGAGTGATGAGTGATGTCACTTCCTGTGTGGAGTGGTGAGTGACGTCACTTCCTGTGTAGGGTGATTGGTGACGTCACTTCCTATGTTGGGTGATGAGTGGTGAGCGACGTCACTTCCTGTGTGGAGTGGTGAGTGACGTCACTTCCTGTGTAGGGTGATTGGTGACGTCACTTCCTGTGTAGGGTGATGAGTGGTGAGTGACGTCACTTTCTGTGTAGAGTGATGAGTGACGTCACTTCCGGTGTAGGGTGACGAGTGATGTCACTTTCTGTGTGGAGCGGTGAGTGACGTCACTTCCTGTGTGGAGTGATGAGTGACGTCACTTCCTGTGTGGAGTGGTGAGTGACGTCACTTCCGGTGTGTAGGGTGATGAGTGGTGAGTGACGTCACTTCCTGTGTGGAGTGATGAGTGACGTCACTTCCTGTGTGGAGTGGTGAGTGACGTCTCTTCCTGGGTAGAGTGAGTGACGTCACTTCCTATGTTGGGTGATGAGTGGTGAGTGACGTCACTTCCTGTGTAGAGTGATGGGTGACGTCACTTTCGGTGTAGGGTGACGAGTGACGTCACTTTCTGTGTGGAGCGGTGAGTGACGTCACTTCCTGTGTAGGGTGATGGGTAACGTCACTTCCTGTGTAGGGTGATGAGTGGTGAGTGACGTCACTTCCTGTGTAGACTGAGGAGTGGTGAGTGACGTCACTTCCTGTGTAGAGTGATGAGTGACGTCACTTCCTGTGTGGAGTGGTGAGTGACGTCACCTCCCGTGTAGGGTGATTGGTGATGTCACTTCCTGTGTAGGGTGATGAGTGGTGAGTGACGTTACTTTCTGTGTAGAGTGATGAGTGACGTCACTTCCTGTGTAGGGTGACAAGTGACGTCACTTTCTGTGTGGAGCGGTGAGTGACGTCACTTCCTGTGTGGAGTGGTAAGCGACGTCACTTCCTGTGTGGAGTGGTGAGTGACGTCACTTCCTGTGTGTAGGGTGATGAGTGGTGAGTGACGTATCTTCCTGGGTAGAGTGATGAGTGACGTCACTTCCTATGTTGGGTGATGAGTGGTGAGCGACGTCACTTCCTGTGTGGAGTGGTGAGTGACATCACTTCCTGTGTAGGGTGATTGGTGATGTCACTTCCTGTGTAGGGTGATGAGTGGTGAGTGACGTCACTTTCTGTGTAGGGTGATGAGTGACGTCACTTCCTGTGTAGGGTGATGGGTGACGTCACTTCCTGTGTAGGGTGATGAGTGGTGAGTGACGTCACTTCCTGTGTAGGGTGATGAGTGGTGAGTGACGTCACTTCCTGTGTAGACTGATGAGTGGTGAGTGACGTCACTTCCTGGGTGATGAGTGGTGAGTGACGTCACTTCCTGTGTAGGGTGATTGGTGACGTCACTTCCTGTGTAGGGTGATGAGTGGTGAGTGACATCACTTCCTGTGTAGAGTGATGAGTGACGTCACTTCCGGTGTAGGGTGACGAGTGACGTCACTTTCTGTGTGGAGCAGTGAGTGACGTCACTTCCTGTGTGGAGTGATGAGTGATGTCACTTCCTGTGTGGAGTGGTGAGTGACGTCACTTCCTGTGTGTAGGGTGATGAGTGGTGAGTGACGTCTCTTCCTGGGTAGAGTGATGAGTGACATCACTTCCTATGTTGGGTGATGAGTGGTGAGCGACGTCACTTCCTGTGTGTAGTGGTGAGTGACGTCACTTCCTGTGGAGTGGTGAGTGACGTCACTTCCTGTGGAGGGTGATGAGTGGTGAGTGACGTCACTTTCTGTGTGGAGCGGTGAGTGACGTCACTTCCTGTGTGGAGTGATGAGTGACGTCACTTCCGGTGTAGGGTGACGAGTGACGTCACTTTCTGTGTGGAGCGGTGAGTGACGTCACTTCCTGTGTGGAGTGGTGAGTGACGTCACTCATCACCCTGCACAGGAAGTGACGTCACTTCCTGTGTAGGGTGATGGGTGACGTCACTTCCTGTGTAGGGTGATGAGTGGTGAGTGACGTCACTTCCTGTGTAGACTGATGAGTGGTGAGTGACGTCTCTTCCTGGTTGACGAGTGGTGAGTGACGTCTCTTCCTGGTTGATGAGTGGTGAGTGACGTCACTTCCTGTGTGGAGTGGTGAGTGACGTCACTTCCTGTGTGGAGTGATGGGTGACGTCACTTTCAGTGTAGGGTGATGATGGACGTCACTTCCGGTGTATGGTGATGAGTGGTGAGTGACGTCACTTCCTGTGTGGAGTGGTGAGTGACGTCACTTCCTGTGTGGAGCGGTGAGTGTCGTCACTTCCTGTGCAGGGTGATGAGTGGTGAGTGACGTCACTTCCTGTGTTGAGTGGTGAGCGACGTCACTTCCTGTGTGGAGTGATGACTGATGTCACCTCCTGTGTGGAGTGATGTGTGACATCACTTCCTATGTTGGGTGGTGAGTGACGTCACTTCCTGTGTAGTGTGATGGGTGACGTCACTTCCGGTGTAGGGTGATGAGGGACGTCACTTCCGGTGTATAGTGATGAGTGGTGAGCAACGTCACTTCCTGTGTGGAGTGGTGAGTGACGTAACTTCCTGTGTAGAGCGATGAGTGACGTCACTTCCTGTGCAGGGTGATGAGTGGTGAGTGACGTCACTTCTGGTGTGGAGTGGTGAGTGACGTCACTTCCTGTGCAGTGTGATGAGTGACGTCACTTCCTGTGTAGGGTGATGGGTGACGTCACTTCCTGTGTAGGGTGATGAGTGGTGAGTGACGTCACTTCCTGTGTATACTGATGAGTGGTGAGTGACGTCTCTTCCTGGGTGATGAGTGGTGAGTGACGTCACTTCCTGTGTGGAGTGGTGAGTGACGTCACTTCCTGTGTGTAGTGGTGAGTGACGTCACTTCCTGTGTAGAGTGATGGGTAACGTCACTTCCGGTGTAGGGTGATGAGGGACGTCACTTCCGGTGTATAGTGGTGAGTGACGTCACTTCCTGTGCAGGATGATGAGTGACGTCACTTCCTGTGCAGGATGATGAGTGACGTCACTTCCTGTGTAGGGTGATGGGTGACGTCACTTCCTGTGTAGGGTGATGAGTGGTGAGTGACGTCTCTTCCTGTGTAGAGCGATGAGTGACGTCACTTCCTGTGTGGAGTGATGGGTGACGTCACTTTCGGTGTAGGGTGATGATGGACGTCACTTCCGGTGTATGGTGATGAGTGGTGAGTGACGTCACTTCCTGTGTGGAGTGGTGAGTGACGTCACTTCCTGTGTAGAGCGATGAGTGACGTCACTTCCTGTGCAGGGTGATGAGTGGTGATTGACGTCACTTCCTGTGTAGACTGATGAGTGGTGAGTGACGTCTCTTCCTGGGTGATGAGTGGTGAGTGACGTCACTTCCTGTGTGGAGTGGTGAGTGACGTCACTTCCTGTGTAGAGCGATGAGTGACGTCACTTCCTGTGTGGAGTGATGGGTGACGTCACTTTCGGTGTAGGGTGATGATGGACGTCACTTCCGGTGTATGGTGATGAGTGGTGAGTGACGTCACTTCCTGTGTGGAGTGGTGAGTGACGTCACTTTCTATGTGGAGCGGTGAGTGACGTCACTTCCTGTGTGGAGTGGTGAGTGACGTCTCTTCCTGGGGAGTGAGTGACGTCACTTCCTATGTTGGGTGATGAGTGGTGAGTGACGTCACTTCCTGTGTAGGGTGATGGGTAACGTCACTTCCTGTGTAGGGTGATGAGTGGTGAGTGACGTCACTTCATGTGTAGACTGATGAGTGGTGAGTGACGTCACTTCCTGTGTAGAGTGATGAGTGACGTCACTTCCTGTGTTGAGTGGTAAGCGACGTCACTTCCTGTGTGGAGTGGTGAGTGACGTCACCTCCCGTGTAGGGTGATTGGTGACGTCACTTCCTGTGTAGGGTGATGAGTGGTGAGTGACGTTACTTTCTGTGTAGAGTGATGAGTGACGTCACTTCCTGTGTAGAGTGTTGAGTGACATGACTTCCTGTGTAGAGTGATGATTGACGTCACTTCCGGTGTAGTGTGACGAGTGACGTCACTTTCTGTGTGGAGCGGTGAGTGACGTCACTTCCTGTGTGGAGTGATGAGTGACGTCACTTCCTGTGTAGGGTGATGGGTGACGTCACTTCCTGTGTATGGTGATGAGTGGTGAGTGACGTCACTTCCTGTGTAGAGTGGTGAGTGACATCACTTCCTGTGTAGAGTGATGAGTGACGTCACTTCCGGCGTAGGGTGACGAGTGACGTCACTTTCTGTGTGGAGCGGTGAGTGACGTCACTTCCTGTGTGGAGTGATGAGTGACGTCACTTCCGGTGTAGGGTGATGAGGGACGTCACTTCCAGTGTATAGTGATGAGTGGTGAGCGACGTCACTTCCTGTGTAGAGTGATGGGTGACGTCACTTCCTGTGTAGAGTGATGGGTGACGTCACTTCCTGTGTAGAGTGATGGGTGACGTCACTTCCTGTGTAGAGTGATGGGTGACGTCACTTCCTGTGTAGAGTGATGGGTGACGTCACTTCCGGTGTAGGGTGATGAGGGATGTCACTTCCGGTGTGTAGTGGTGAGTGACGTCACTTCCTGTGTAGTGTGATGGGTGACGTCACTTCCGGTGTAGGGTGATGAGGGACGTCACTTCCGGTGTATAGTGATGAGTGGTGAGCGACGTCACTTCCTGTGTGGAGTGGTGAGTGACGTAACTTCCTGTGTAGAGCGATGAGTGACATCACTTCCTGTGCAGGGTGATGAGTGGTGAGTGACGTCACTTCTGGTGTGGAGTGGTGAGTGACATCACTTCCTGTGTAGAGTGATGAGTGACGTCACTTCCGGTGTAGGGTGACGAGTGACGTCACTTTCTATGTGGAGCGGTGAGTGACGTCACTTTCTGTGTGGAGTGATGAGTGACGTCACTTCCTGTGTGGAGTGGTGAGTGACGTCACTTCCTGTGTGTAGGGTGATGAGTGGTGAGTGACGTCTCTTCCTGGGGAGTGAGTGACGTCACTTCCTATGTTGGGTGATGAGTGGTGAGTGACGTCACTTCCTGTGTAGGGTGATGGGTAACGTCACTTCCTGTGTAGGGTGATGAGTGGTGAGTGACGTCACTTCATGTGTAGACTGATGAGTGGTGAGTGACGTCACTTCCTGTGTAGAGTGATGAGTGACGTCACTTCCTGTGTTGAGTGGTAAGCGACGTCACTTCCTGTGTGGAGTGGTGAGTGACGTCACCTCCCGTGTAGGGTGATTGGTGACGTCACTTCCTGTGTAGGGTGATGAGTGGTGAGTGACGTTACTTTCTGTGTAGAATGATGAGTGACGTCACTTCCTGTGTAGAGTGTTGAGTGACATGACTTCCTGTGTAGAGTGATGAGTGACGTCACTTCCGGTGTAGGGTGACGAGTGACGTCACTTTCTGTGTGGAGCGGTGAGTGACGTCACTTCCTGTGTGGAGTGATGAGTGACGTCACTTCCTGTGTAGGGTGATGGGTGACGTCACTTCCTGTGTATGGTGATGAGTGGTGAGTGACGTCACTTCCTGTGTAGAGTGGTGAGTGACATCACTTCCTGTGTAGAGTGATGAGTGACGTCACTTCCCGCGTAGGGTGACGAGTGACGTCACTTTCTGTGTGGAGCGGTGAGTGACGTCACTTCCTGTGTGGAGTGATGGGTGACGTCACTTCCTGTGTAGAGTGATGGGTGACGTCACTTCCTGTGTAGAGTGATGGGTGACGTCACTTCCTGTGTAGAGTGATGGGTGACGTCACTTCCTGTGTAGAGTGATGGGTGACGTCACTTCCGGTGTAGGGTGATGAGGGATGTCACTTCCGGTGTGTAGTGGTGAGTGACGTCACTTCCTGTGTAGTGTGATGGGTGACGTCACTTCCGGTGTAGGGTGATGAGGGACGTCACTTCCGGTGTATAGTGATGAGTGGTGAGCGACGTCACTTCCTGTGTGGAGTGGTGAGTGACGTCACTTCCTGTGCAGGGTGATGAGTGACGTCACTTCCTGTGTAGGGTGATGGGTGACGTCACTTCCTGTGTATACTGATGAGTGGTGAGTGACGTCTCTTCCTGGGTGATGAGTGGTGAGTGACGTCACTTCCTGTGTGGAGTGGTGAGTGACGTCACTTCCTGTGTAGAGTGGTGAGTGACGTCACTTCCTGTGTAGAGTGGTGAGTGACGTCACTTACTGTGTAGAGTGGTGAGTGACGTCACTTACTGTGTAGAGTGGTGAGTGACGTCACTTCCTGTGTAGAGTGGTGAGTGACGTCACTTCCTGTGTATAGTGGTGAGTGGTGAGCGACGTCACTTCCTGTGTAGAGTGATGAGTGACGTCACTTCCTGTGTAGAGTGATGAGTGACGTCACTTCCTGTGTGGAGTGATGGGTGACGTCACTTTCGGTGTAGGGTGATGAGCGACGTCACTTCCTGTGTGGAGTGGTGAGTGACGTCACTTCCTGTGTAGAGTGATGGGTAACGTCACCTCCGGTGTAGGGTGATGAGGGACGTCACTTCCGGTGTATAGTGGTGAGTGACGTCACTTCCTGTATAGAGTGATGGGTGACGTCACTTCCGGTGTAGGGTGATGAGGGACGTCACTTCCGGTGTATAGTGATGAGTGGTGAGCGACGTCACTTCCTGTGTGGAGTGGTGGAGTGACCTCACTTCCTGTGCAGGGTGCTGAGTGACGTCACTTCCTGTGTAGGGTGATGGGTGACGTCACTTCTTGTGTAGGGTGATTAGTGGTGAGTGACGTCACTTCCTGTGTAGACTGATGAGTGGTGAGTGACGTCACTTCCTGTGTGGAGTGGTGAGTGACGTCACTTCCTGTGTAGGGTGATTGGTGACGTCACTTCCTGTGTAGAGTGGTGAGTGACATCACTTCCTGTGTAGAGTGATGAGTGACGTCACTTCTGGTGTAGGGTGACAAGTGACGTCACTTTCTGTGTGGAGAGGTGAGTGACGTCACTTCATGTGTGGAGTGGTGAGTGACGTCACTTCCTGTGCAGGGTAATGAGTGGTGAGTGACGTCACTTCCGGTGTAGGGTGACGAGTGACGTCACTTTCTGTGTGGAGTGGTGAGTGACGTCACGTCCTGTGTAGGGTGATGGGTGACGTCACTTCCTGTGTAGGGTGATGAGTGGTGAGTGACGTCACTTCCTGTGTAGAGTGATGAGTGACGTCACTTCCTGTGTAGGGTGATTGGTGACGTAACTTCCTGTGTAGGGTGATGAGTGGTGAGTGACGTCACTTTCTGTGTAGAGTAATGAGTGACGTCACTTCCTGTGTGGAGTGGTGAGTGACATCACTTGCTGTGTAGAGTGATGCGTGACGTCACTTCCGCTGTAGGATGACGAGTGACGTCACTTCCTATGTTGGGTGATGAGTGGTGAGCGACGTCACTTCCTGGGTAGAGTGATGAGTGACGTCACTTCCTATGTTGGGTGATGAGTGGTGAGCGACGTCACTTTCTGTGTAGAGTGATGAGTGACGTCACTTCCGGTGTAGGGTGACGAGTGACGTCACTTTCTGTGTGGAGCGGTGAGTGACGTCACTTCCTGTGTAGAGTGGTGAGTGACGTCACTTCCTGTGTTGAGTGGTGAGTGACGTCACTTCCTGTGTTTAGGGTGATGAGTGGTGAGTGACGTCTCTTCCTGGGTAGAGTGATGAGTGACGTCACTTCCTATGTTGGGTGATGAGTGGTGAGCGACGTCACTTCCTGTGTGGAGTGATGAGTGACGTCACTTCCTGTGTGGAGTGGTGAGTGACGTCACTTCCTGTGTAGGGTGATGAGTGACGTCACTTCCTGTGTGGAGTGGTGAGTGGCGTCACTTCCTGTGTAGGGTGATGAGTGGTGAGCGACGTCACTTTCTGTGTAGACTGATGAGTGGTGAGTGACGTCACTTCCTGTGTAGAGTGATGAGTAACGTCACTTCCTGTGTTGAGTGGTGAGCGACGTCACTTCCTTTGTGGAGTGATGAGTGACGTCACTTCCTGTGTGGAGTGGTGAGTGACGTCACATCCTGTGTAGGGTGATTGGTGACGTCACTTCCTGTGTAGGGTGATGAGTGGTGAGTGACGTCACTTTCTGTGTAGAGTGATGAGTGACGTCACTTCCTGTGTAGAGTGGTGAGTGACGTCACTTCCTGTGTGTAGGGTGGTGAGTGAAGTCTCTTCCTGGGTAGAGTGATGAGTGACGTCACTTCCTATGTTGGGTGATGAGTGACGTCACTTCCTGTGTGGAGTGGTGAGTGGCGTCACTTCCTGTGTAGGGTGATGAGTGGTGAGTGACGTCACTTCCTGTGTAGAGTGATGAGTGACGTCACTTCCTGTGTGGAGTGGTGAGTGACGTCACTTCCTGTGTAGGGTGATGAGTGACGTCACTTCCTGTGTGGAGTGGTGAGTGGCGTCACTTCCTGTGTAGGGTGATGAGTGGTGAGTGACGTCACTTTCTGTGTAGACTGATGAGTGGTGTCACTTGCTGTGTGGAGTGGTGAGTGACGTCACATCCTGTGTAGGGTGATTGGTGACGTCACTTCCTGTGTAGGGTGATGAGTGGTGAGTGACGTCACTTTCTGTGTAGAGTGATGAGTGACGTCACTTCCTGTGTAGAGTGGTGAGTGACGTCACTTCCTGTGTGTAGGGTGGTGAGTGAAGTCTCTTCCTGGGTAGAGTGATGAGTGACGTCACTTCCTATGTTGGGTGATGAGTGACGTCACTTCCTGTGTGGAGTGGTGAGTGGCGTCACTTCCTGTGTAGGGTGATGAGTGGTGAGTGACGTCACTTCCTGTGTAGAGTGATGAGTGACGTCACTTCCTGTGTGGAGTGGTGAGTGACGTCACATCCTGTGTAGGGTGATTGGTGACGTCACTTCCTGTGTAGGGTGATGAGTGGTGAGTGACGTCACTTTCTGTGTAGAGTGATGAGTGACGTCACTTCCTGTGTAGAGTGGTGAGTGACGTCACTTCCTGTGTGTAGGGTGGTGAGTGAAGTCTCTTCCTGGGTAGAGTGATGAGTGACGTCACTTCCTATGTTGGGTGATGAGTGACGTCACTTCCTGTGTGGAGTGGTGAGTGGCGTCACTTCCTGTGTAGGGTGATGAGTGGTGAGTGACGTCACTTCCTGTGTAGAGTGATGAGTGACGTCACTTCCTGTGTGGAGTGGTGAGTGACGTCACTTCCTGTGTAGGGTGATGAGTGACGTCACTTCCTGTGTGGAGTGGTGAGTGGCGTCACTTCCTGTGTAGGGTGATGAGTGGTGAGTGACGTCACTTTCTGTGTAGACTGATGAGTGGTGTCACTTGCTGTGTGGAGTGGTGAGTGACGTCACTTCCTGTGTAGGGTGATTAGTGACGTCACTTCCTGTGTAGGGTGATGAGTGGTGAGTGACGTCACTTCCTGTGTAGGGTGATGAGTGGTGAGTGACGTCACTTTCTGTGTGGAGTGGTGAGCGACGTCACTTCCTGTGTGGAGTGGTGAGCGACGTCACTTCCTGTGTGGAGTGATGAGTGACGTTTCTTCCTGTGTGGAGTGGTGAGTGACGTCACTTCCTGTGTAAGGTGATTGGTGACGTCACTTCCTGTGTAGGGTGATGAGTGGTGAGTGACGTCACTTTCTGCGTAGACTGATGAGTGGTGAGTGACGTCACTTCCTGTGTGGAGTGGTGAGTGACGTCACTTCATGTGTAGGGTGATTGGTGACGTCACTTCCTGTGTTGAGTGGTAAGCGACGTCACTTCCTGTGTTGAGTGGTGAGCGACGTCACTTCCTGTGTGGAGTGATGAGTGACGTCACTTCCTGTGTGGAGTGGTGAGTGACGTCACTTCATGTGTAGGGTGATGAGTGACGTCACTTCCTGTGTGGAGTGGTGAGTGACGTCACTTCCTGTGTAGGGTGATTGATGACGTCACTTCCTGTGTAGGGTGATGAGTGGTGAGTGACGTCACTTCCTGTGTAGACTGATGAGTGGTGAGTGACGTCACTTCCTGTGTAGAGTGATGAGTGACGTCACTTCCGGTGTGGAGTGGTGAGTGACGTCACTTCCTGTGTAGGGTGATGATTGGTGAGCGACGTCACTTCCTGTGTGGAGTGGTGAGTGACGTCACTTCCTGTGTAGAGTGATGTGTGACGTCACTTCCGGTGTAGGGTGGTGAGGGACGTCACTTCCGGTGTATGGTGATGAGTGGTGAATGACGTCACTTCCTGTGTAGAGTGATGCGTGACGTCACTTTCGGTGTAGGGTGACGAGTGACGTCACTTCCGGTGAATAGTGATGAGTTGACGTCACTTCCTGTGTGGAGTGGTGAGTGATGTCACTTCCTGTGTAGAGCGATGAGTGACGTCACTTCCTTGCAGGGTGATGAGTGGTGAGTGACGTCACTTCCTGTGTAGAGTGATGAGTGACTTCACTTCCGGTGTAGGGTGATGAGTGACGTCACTTCCTGTGTGGAGTGGTGAGTGACGTCACTTCATGTGTAGGGTGATGAGTGACGTCACTTCCTGTGTGGAGTGGTGAGTGACGTCACTTCCTGTGTAGGGTGATTGATGACGTCACTTCCTGTGTAGGGTGATGAGTGGTGAGTGACGTCACTTCCTGTGTAGACTGATGAGTGGTGAGTGACGTCACTTCCTGTGTAGAGTGATGAGTGACGTCACTTCCGGTGTGGAGTGGTGAGTGACGTCACTTCCTGTGTAGGGTGATGATTGGTGAGCGACGTCACTTCCTGTGTGGAGTGGTGAGTGACGTCACTTCCTGTGTAGAGTGATGTGTGACGTCACTTCCGGTGTAGGGTGGTGAGGGACGTCACTTCCGGTGTATGGTGATGAGTGGTGAATGACGTCACTTCCTGTGTAGAGTGATGCGTGACGTCACTTTCGGTGTAGGGTGACGAGTGACGTCACTTCCGGTGAATAGTGATGAGTTGACGTCACTTCCTGTGTGGAGTGGTGAGTGATGTCACTTCCTGTGTAGAGCGATGAGTGACGTCACTTCCTTGCAGGGTGATGAGTGGTGAGTGACGTCACTTCCTGTGTAGAGTGATGAGTGACTTCACTTCCGGTGTAGGGTGATGAGTGACGTCACTTCCGGTGAATAGTGATGAGTTGACGTCACTTCCTGTGTGGAGTGCTGAGTGACGTCACTTCATGCATTGAGTGCTGAGTGACGTCACTTCCTGTGTGGAGTGGTGAGTGACGTCACTTCCTGTGTAGAGTGATGAGTGACGTCACTTCCTGTGTGGAGTGGTGAGTGACGTCACTTCCTGTGTAGGGTGATGATTTGTGAGTGACGTCACTTCCTGTGTAGAGTGATGAGTGACATCACTTCCTGTGTTGAGTGGTAAGCGACGTCACTTCCTGTGTGGAGTGGTGAGTGACGTCACTTCCTGTGTAGAGCGATGAGTGACGTCACTTCCTGTGCAGGGTGATGAGTGGTGAGTGACGTCACTTCCTGTGTAGACTGATGAGTGACGTCACTTCCTGTGTAGAGTGATGAGTGACGTCACTTCCTGTGTGTAGGGTGATGAGTGGTGAGTGACGTCACTTCCTGTGTAGAGTGATGAGTGACTTCACTTCCGGTGTAGGGTGATGAGTGACGTCACTTCCGGTGAATAGTGATGAGTTGACGTCACTTCCTGTGTGGAGTGCTGAGTGACGTCATTTCATGCATTGAGTGCTGAGTGACGTCACTTCCTGTGTAGGGTGATGGGTGACGTCACTTCCTGTGTAGGGTGATGAGTGGTGAGCGACGTCACTTCCTGTGTAGACTGATGAGTGGTGAGCGACGTCACTTCCTGTGTAGACTGATGAGTGGTGAGTGACGTCACTTCCTGTGTAGAGTGATGAGTGACGTCACTTCCTGTGTGGAGTGGTGAGTGACGTCACTTCCTGTGTAGGTTGATGATTTGTGAGTGACGTCACTTCCTGTGTAGAGTGATGAGTGACATCACTTCCTGTGTTGAGTGGTAAGCGACGTCACTTCCTGTGTGGAGTGGTGAGTGACGTCACTTCCTGTGTAGAGCGATGAGTGACGTCACTTCCTGTGCAGGGTGATGAGTGGTGAGTGACGTCACTTCCTGTGTAGACTGATGAGTGACGTCACTTCCTGTGTAGAGTGATGAGTGACGTCACTTCCTGTGTAGGGTGATGAGTGGTGAGTGACGTCACTTCCTGGGTAGTGCGACGAGTGACGTCACTTCCTATGTTGGGTGATGAGTGGTGAGTGACGTCACTTCCTGTGTAGACTGATGAATGACGTCACTTCCTGTGTAGAGTGATGAGTGACGTCACTTCCTGTGTTGGGTGATGAGTTGTAAGTGACGTCTTCCGGGCCACTTCCGGGCCACTTCCGGGCCACTTACGGGCCACTTACGGGCCACTTACGGGCCACTTACGTGCCACTTCCGGGCCACTTCCGGACTCCGGGGTTCCGTTTAAACACAACCCTTAAACGCCCACCATTTAAACACAACCTTTTTTTCGCCAATCGTTTAAACACCACCAACCCTTAAACGCCACCATTTAATCACAACCTTTAAACGCCAACCGTTTAAACACCACGAACCCTTAACGCTAACCTTTTCAACACAACCTTTAAACGCAAACCCTTTAAACACCACCAACCCTTAAACGCCAACCCTTTAAACACAAACTTTAAACGCCAACCGTTTAAACACCACGAACCCTTAACGCCAACCTTTTCAACACAACCTTTAAACGCAAACCCTTTAAACACCACCAACCCTTAAACGCCAACCCTTTAAACACAAACTTTAAACGCCAACCGTTTAAACACCACCAACCCTTAAACGCCAACCCTTTAAACACAACCTTTAAACGCCAACCGTTTAAACACCACCAACCCTTAAACGCCAACCCTTTAAACACAACCTTTAAACGCCAACCGTTTAAACACCACCAACCCTTAAACGCCAACCCTATAAACGCCAACACAACCATTTAAAACACAACCGTTAAACGCCAACTCTTAAGTGATTTGTTTAAACGGTTGGCGTTTAAAGGTTGTGTTTAAAGGGTTGGCGTTTAAGGGTTGGTGGTGTTTTAAGGGTTGGCGTTTAAAGGTTGTGTTTAAAGGGTTGGCGTTTAAAGGTTGTGTTTAAGTGGTTGGCGTTTAAGGGTTGGTGGTTTTTTAACGGTTGGCGTTTAAAGGTTGTGTTTAAAGCGTTGGCGTTTAAGGGTTGGTGGTGTTTAAACGGTTGGCGTTTAAAGGTTGTGTTTAAAGGGTTGGCGTTTAAGGGTTGGTGGTGTTTTAAGGGTTGGCGTTTAAAGGTTGTGTTTAAAGGGTTGGCGTTTAAAGGTTGGTGGTGTTTTAACGGTTGGCGTTTAAAGGTTGTGTATAAAGCGTTGGCGTTTAAGGGTTGGTGGTGTTTAAACGGTTGGCGTTTAAAGGTTGTGTTTAAAGGGTTGGCGTTTAAGGGTTGGTGGTGTTTTAAGGGTTGGCGTTTAAAGGTTGTGTTTAAAGGGTTGGCGTTTAAAGGTTGGTGGTGTTTTAACGGTTGGCGTTTAAAGGTTGTGTTTAAAGGGTTGGCGTTTAAGGGTTGGTGGTGTTTTAACGGTTGGCGTTTAAAGGTTGTGTTTAAAGGGTTGGCATTTAAACGTTGGTGGTGTTTTAAGGGTTGGCGTTTAAAGGTTGTGTTTAAAGGGTTGGCGTTTAAAGGTTGGTGGTGTTTAAACGGTTGGCGTTTAAAGGTTGTGTTTAAAGGGTTGGCGTTTAAGGGTTGGTGGTGATTAAACGGTTGGCGTTTAAAGGATGGTGGTGTTTAAACGGTTGGCGTTTAAAGGTTGTGTTTAAGTGGTTGGCGTTTAAGGGTTGGTGGTGTTTTAACGGTTGGCGTTTAAAGGTTGTGTTTAAAGGGTTGGCGTTTAAGGGTTGGTGGTGTTTTAACGGTTGGCGTTTAAACGTTGTGTTTAAAGCGTTGGCTTTTAAGGGTTGGTGGTGTTTAAACGGTTGGCGTTTAAAGGTTGTGTTTAAAGGGTTGGCGTTTAAGGGTTGGTGGTGTTTTAAGGGTTGGCGTTTAAAGGTTGGTGGTGTTTTAACGGTTGGCGTTTAAAGGTTGGTGGTGTTTTAACGTTTGGCGTTTAAAGGTTGTGTTTAAAGGGTTGGCGTTTAAGGGTTGGTGGTGTTTTAACGGTTGGCGTTTAAAGGTTGTGTTTAAAGGGTTGGCTTTTAAACGTTGGTGGTGTTTAAACGGTTGGTGTTTAAAGGTTGTGTTTGAAGGGTTGGCATTTAAAGGTTGGTGGTGTTTTAACGGTTGGCGTTTAAAGGTTGTGTTTAAAGGGTTGGCGTTTAAGGGTTGGTGGTGTTTTAACGGTTGGCGTTTAAAGGTTGTGCTTAAAGGGTTGGCGTTTAAAGGTTGGTGGTGTTTTAACGGTTGGCGTTTAAAGGTTGTGTTTAAAGGGTTGGCGTTTAAGGGTTGGTGGTGTTTTAAGGGTTGGCGTTTAAAGGTTGTGTTTAAAGGGTTGGCGTTTAAGGGTTGGTGGTGTTTTAACGGTTGGCGTTTAAAGGTTGTGTTTAAAGGGTTGGCGTTTAAAGGTTGGTGGTGTTTAAACGGTTGGCATTTAAAGGTTGTGTTTAAAGGGTTGGCGTTTAAGGGTTGGTGGTGTTTTAACGGTTGGCGTTTAAAGGTTGTGCTTAAAGGGTTGGCATTTAAAGGTAGGTGGTGTTTTAACGGTTGGCTTTTAAAGGTTGTGTTTAAAGCGTTGGCGTTTAAGGGTTGGTGGTGTTTTAAGGGTTGGCGTTTAAAAGTTGTGTTTAAAGGGTTGGCGCTTAAGGGTTGGTGGTGTTTTAAGGGTTGGCGTTTAAAGGTTGTGTTTAAAGGGTTGGCGTTTAAGGGTTGGTGGTGTTTTAAGGGTTGGCGTTTAAAGGTTGGTGGTGTTTTAACGGTTGGCGTTTAAAGGTTGTGTTTTAAGGGTTGGCGTTTAAGGGTTGGTGGTGTTTTAAGGGTTGGCGTTTAAAGGTTGTTTTTAAAGCGTTGGCGTTTAAGGGTTGGTGGTGTTTTAAGGGTTGGCGTTTAAAGGTTGTGTTTAAAGGGTTGGCGTTTAACGGTTGTTGGTGTTTTAAGGGTTGGCGTTTAAAGGTTGTGCTTAAAGGGTTGGCGTTTAAAGGTTGCTGGTGTTTTAAGGGTTGGCGTTTAAAGGTTGTGTTTAAAGGGTTGGCGTTTAAAGGTTGGGGGTGTTTTAACGTTGGCGTTTAAAGGTTGTGTTTAAAGGGTTGGCGTTTAAAGGTTGGTGGTGTTTTAACGGTTGGCTTTTAAAGGTTGTGTTTAAAGCGTTGGCGTTTAAGGGTTGGTGGTGTTTTAAGGGTTGGCGTTTAAAGGTTGTGTTTAAAGGGTTGGCGTTTAAAGGTTGGTGGTGTTTTAAGGGTTGGCGTTTAAAGGTTGTGTTTAAAGGGTTGGCGTTTAAGGGTTGGTGGTGTTTTAAGGGTTGGCGTTTAAAGGTTGTGTTTAAAGGGTTGGCGTTTAAAGGTTGGTGGTGTTTTAACGGTTGGCGTTTAAAGGTTGTGTTTAAAGGGTTGGCGTTTAATGGTTGGTGGTGTTTTAAGGGTTGGCGTTTAAAGGTTGTGTTTAAAGGGTTGGCGTTTAAAGGTTGGTGGTGTTTTAACGGTTGGCGTTTAAAGGTTGTGCTTAAAGGGTTGGCATTTAAAGGTAGGTGGTGTTTTAACGGTTGGCTTTTAAAGGTTGTGTTTAAAGCGTTGGCGTTTAAGGGTTGGTGGTGTTTTAAGGGTTGGCGTTTAAAGGTTGTGTTTAAAGGGTTGGCGTTTAAGGGTTGGTGGTGTTTTAAGGGTTGGCGTTTAAAGGTTGTGTTTAAAGGGTTGGCGTTTAAGGGTTGGTGGTGTTTTAAGGGTTGGCGTTTAAAGGATGGTTGTGTTTTAACGGTTGGCGTTTAAAGGTTGTGTTTAAAGGGTTGGCGTTTAAGGGTTGGTGGTGTTTTAAGGGTTGGCGTTTAAAGGTTGTTTTTAAAGCGTTGGCGTTTAAGGGTTGGTGGTGTTTTAAAGGTTGGCGTTTAAAGGTTGTGTTTAAAGGGTTGGCGTTTAAGGGTTGGTGGTGTTTTAAGGGTTGGCGTTTAAAGGTTGTGCTTAAAAGGTTGGCGTTTAAAGGTTGCTGGTGTTTTAAGGGTTGGCGTTTAAAGGTTGTGTTTAAAGGGTTGGCGTTTAAAGGTTGGTGGTGTTTTAACGTTGGCGTTTAAAGGTTGTGTTTAAAGGGTTGGCGTTTAAAGGTTGGTGGTGTTTTAACGGTTGGCTTTTAAAGGTTGTGTTTAAAGCGTTGGCGTTTAAGGGTTGGTGGTGTTTTAAGGGTTGGCGTTTAAAGGTTGTGTTTAAAGGGTTGGCGTTTAAAGGTTGGTGGTGTTTTAAGGGTTGGCGTTTAAAGGTTGTGTTTAAAGGGTTGGCGTTTAAGGGTTGGTGGTGTTTTAAGGGTTGGCGTTTAAAGGTTGTGTTTAAAGGGTTGGCGTTTAAGGGTTGGTGGTGTTTTAAGGGTTGGCGTTTAAAGGTTGTGTTTAAAGGGTTGGCGTTTAAAGGTTGGTGGTGTTTTAACGGTTGGCGTTTAAAGGTTGTGTTTAAAGGGTTGGCGTTTAATGGTTGGTGGTGTTTTAAGGGTTGGCGTTTAAAGGTTGTGTTTAAAGCGTTGGCGTTTAAGGGTTGGTGGTGTTTTAAGGGTTGGCGTTTAAAGGTTGTGTTTAAAGGGTTGGCGTTTAAGGGTTGGTGGTGTTTTAAGGGTTGGCGTTTAAAGGTTGTGTTTAAAGGGTTGGTGTTTAAAGGTTGGTGGTGTTTTAACGGTTGGCGTTTAAAGGTTGTGTTTAAAGGGTTGGCGTTTAAAGGTTGGTGGTGTTTTAACGGTTGGCGTTTAAAGGTTGTGTTTAAAGGGTTGGCGTTTAAAGGTTGGTGGTGTTTAAACGGTTGGCGTTTAAAGGTTGTGTTTAAAGGGTTGGGGTTTAAGGGTTGGTGGTGTTTAAACGGAAAGTGGCCCGGAAGTGGCCCGGAAGTGGCCCGGAAGTGGCCCGGAAGTGGCCCGGAAGTGGCCCGGAAGTGGCCCGGAAGTGGCCCGGAAGTGGCCCGGAAGTGGCCCGGAAGTGGACCGAAGTGGCCCGGAAGTGGCCCGGAAGTGGCCCGGAAGTGGCCCTGAAGTGGCCCGGAAGTGGCCCTGAAGTGGCCCGGAAGTGGCCCTGAAGTGACGTCACTCACCACTCATCACCCAACACAGGAAGTGACGTCACTCATCACTCCACACAGGAAGTGCCGTCGCTTACCACTCTACACAGGAAGTGACGTCACTCATCACTCTACACAGGAAGTGACGTCACTCATCAGTCTACACAGGAAGTGACGTCACTCACCACTCATCACCCTGCACTGAAAGTGACGTCACTCATCGCTCTACACAGGAAGTGACGTCACTCACCACTCCACACAGGAAGTGACGTCGCTTACCACTCCACACAGGAAGTGACGTCAACTCATCACTATTCACCGGAAGTGACGTCACTCGTCACTCTACACAGGAAGTGACGTCACCCATCAGTCTACACAGGAAGTGACGTCACTCACCACTCATCACCATGCACAGGAAGTGACGTCACTCATCGCTCTACACAGGAAGTGACGTCACTCACCACTCCACACTGGAAGTGACGTCACTCACAAATCATCACCCTAAACAGGAAGTGACGTCACTCACCACTCCACACAGGAAGTGACGTCACTCATCACTCTACACAGGAAGTGACGTCACTCACCACTCATCAGTCTACACAGGAAGTGACGTCACTCACCACTCATCACCCTACACAGGAAGTGACGTCACCCATCACCCTACACAGGAAGTGACGTCACTCAGCACTCAATGCAGGAAGTGACGTCACTCACCACTCCACACAGGAAGTGACGTCAACTCATCACTATTCACCGGAAGTGACGTCACTCATCACCCTACACCGGAAGTGAAGTCACTCATCACTATACACAGGAAGTGACGTCACTCTTCACTCATCACCCTGCATGGAAGTGACGTCACTCATCGCTCTACACAGGAAGTGACGTCACTCACCACTCCACACAGGAAGTGACGTCGCTTACCACTCAACACAGGAAGTGATGTCACTCATCACTCTACACAGGAAGTGACGTCACTCACCAATCATCACCGTACACAGGAAGTGACGTCACTAACCACTCCACACAGGAAGTGACGTCACTCATCACTCTACACAGGAAGTGACGTCACTCACCACTCATCAGTCAACACAGGAAGTGACATCACTCACCACTCATCACCCGACACAGGAAGTGACGTCACTCATCACCCTACACCGGAAGTGACGTCACTCACCACTCTACACAGGAAGTGACGTCACTCACCACTCCACACAGGAAGTGAAGTCGCTTACCACTCCACACAGGAAGTGACGTCAACTCATCACTATTCACCGGAAGTGACGTCACTCGTCACCCTACACCGGAAGTGACGTCACGCATCACTCTACACAGGAAGTGACGTCACTCGCCACTCATCACCATACACCGGAAGTGACGTCCCTCACCACCCTACACCGGAAGTGACGTCACCCATCACTCTACACAGGAAGTGACGTCACTCACCACTCATCACCCTACACACAGGAAGTGA
The DNA here is from genome assembly GCF_965212315.1 of Lampetra planeri. NCBI lineage: Eukaryota > Metazoa > Chordata > Hyperoartia > Petromyzontiformes > Petromyzontidae > Lampetra > Lampetra planeri. The sequence continues at coordinate 29,047 of NW_027615085.1, read as the reverse complement.
CGTCACTCATCACTCTACACAGGAAGTGACATCACTCACCACTCCACACAGGAAGTGACGTCGCTCACCAATCATCACCCTACACAGGAAGTGACGTCACTCATCACTCTACACAGGAAGTGACGTCACTCATCAGTCTACACAGGAAGTGACGTCACTCACCACTCATCACCCTACACAGGAAGTGACGTCACTCAGCACTCAATGCAGGAAGTGCCGTCACTCAGCACTCCACACAGGAAGTGACGTCAACTCATCACTATTCACCGGAAGTGACGTCACTCGTCACCATACACCGGAAGTGACGTCACGCATCACTCTACACAGGAAGTGACGTCACTCACCACTCATCACCCTACACCGGAAGTGACGTCACCCATCACTCTACACAGGAAGTGACGTCACTCGCCACTAATCACCCTACACACAGAAAGTGACGTCACTCATCACTCTACACAGAAAGTAACGTCACTCATCAGTCTACACAGGAAGTGACGTCACGCACCACTCATCACCCTGCACAGGAAGTGACGTCACTCATCGCTCTACACAGGAAGTGACGTCACTCACCACTCCACACAGGAAGTCACGTCGCTTACCACTCAACACAGGAAGTGATGTCACTCATCACTCTACACAGGAAGTGACGTCACTCACCAATCATCACCCTACACAGGAAGTGACGTCACTAACCACTCCACACAGGAAGTGACGTCACTCATCACTCTACACAGGAAGTGACGTCACTCACCACTCATCACCCAACATAGGAAGTGACGTCACTCGTCGCACTACACAGGAAGTGACGTCACTCACCACTCCACACATGAAGTGACGTCATTCATCACTCTACACAGGAAGTGACGTCACTCACCACTCATCAGTCTTCACAGGAAGTGACGTCACTCACCACTCATCACCCTACACAGGAAGTGACGTCACCCATCACCCTAGACAGGAAGTGACGTCACGCATCACTCTACACAGGAAATGACGTCACTCACGACTCATCACCATACACCGGAAGTGACGTCCCTCACCACCCTACACCGGAAGTGACGTCACCCATCACTCTACACAGGAAGTGACGTCACTCACCACTCATCACCCTACACACAGGAAGTGACGTCACTCATCACTCTACACAGGAAGTGACGTCACTCATCAGTCTACACAGGAAGTGACGTCACTCACCACTCAACACCCTGCACAGAAAGTGACGTCAGTCATCGCTCTACACAGGAAGTGACGTCACTCACAAATCATCACCCTACACAGGAAGTGACGTCACTCACCACTCCACACAGGAAGTGACGTCACTCATCACTCTACACACGAAGTGACGTCACTCACCACTCATCAGTCTACACAGGAAGTGACGTCACCCATCACCCTACACAGGAAGTGACGTCACTCAGCATGCAATGCAGGAAGTGACGTCACTCAGTACTCCACACAGGAAGTGACGTCAACTCATCACTATTCACCGGAAGTGACGTCACTCATCACCCTACACCGGAAGTGAAGTCACTCATCACTCTACACAGGAAGTGACGTCACTCACCACTCCACACAGGAAGTGACGTCAACTCATCACTATTCACCGGAAGTGACGTCACTCGTCACCATACACCGGAAGTGACGTCACGCATCACTCTACACAGGAAGTGACGTCACTCACCACTCATCACCATACACCGGAAGTGACGTCCCTCACCACCCTACACCGGAAGTGACGTCACCCATCACTCTACACAGGAAGTGACGTCACTCACCACTCATCACCCTACACACAGGAAGTGACGTCACTCATCACTCTACACAGGAAGTGACATCACTCACCACTCCACACAGGAAGTGACGTCGCTCACCAATCATCACCCTACACAGGAAGTGACGTCACTCACCACTCCACACAGGAAGTGACGTCACTCATCACTCTACACAGGAAGTGACGTCACTCACCACTCATCAGTCTACACAGGAAGTGACGTCACTCACCACTCATCACCCTACACAGGAAGTGACGTCACCCATCATCCTACACAGGAAGTGACGTCACTCAGCACTCAATGCAGGAAGTGCCGTCACTCAGCACTCCACACAGGAAGTGACGTCAACTCATCACTATTCACCGGAGGTGACGTCACTCGTCACCATACACCGGAAGTGACGTCACGCATCACTCTACACAGGAAGTGACGTCACTCACCACTCATCACCCTACACCGGAAGTGACGTCACCCATCACTCTACACAGGAAGTGACGTCACTCGCCACTCATCACCCTACACACAGGAAGTGACGTCACTCATCACTCTACACAGAAAGTAACGTCACTCATCAGTCTACACAGGAAGTGACGTCACGCACCACTCATCACCCTGCACAGGAAGTGACGTCACTCATCGCTCTACACAGGAAGTGACGTCACTCACCACTCCACACAGGAAGTGACGTCGCTTACCACTCAACACAGGAAGTGATGTCACTCATCACTCTACACAGGAAGTGACGTCACTCACCAATCATCACCCTACACAGGAAGTGACGTCACTAACCACTCCACACAGGAAGTGACGTCACTCATCACTCTACACAGGAAGTGACGTCACTCACCACTCATCAGTCAACACAGGAAGTGACATCACTCACCACTCATCACCCGACACAGGAAGTGACGTCACTCATCACCCTACACCGGAAGTGAAGTCACTCATCACTCTACACAGGAAGTGACGTCACTCACCACTCATCACCCTGCAAGGAAGTGACGTCACTCATCGCTCTACACAGGAAGTGACGTCACTCACCACTCCACACAGGAAGTGACGTCGCTTACCACTCCACACAGGAAGTGACGTCAACTCATCACTATTCACCGGAAGTGACGTCACTCGTCACCCTACACCGGAAGTGACGTCACACATCACTCTACACAGGAAGTGACGTCACTCACCACTCATCACCATACACCGAAAGTGACGTCCCTCACCACCCTACACCGGAAGTGACGTCACCCATCACTCTACACAGGAAGTGACGTCACTCACCACTCATCACCCTACACACAGAAAGTGACGTCACTCATCACTCTACACAGGAAGTGACGTCACCCATCAGTCTACACAGGAAGTGACGTCACTCACCACTCATCACCCTGCACAGGAAGTGACGTCACTCATCGCTCTACACAGGAAGTGACGTCACTCACAAATCATCACCCTACACAGGAAGTGACGTCACTCACCACTCCACACAGGAAGTGACGTCACTCATCACTCTACACAGGAAGTGACGTCACTCACCACTCATCAGTCTACACAGGAAGTGACGTCACTCACCACTCATCACCCTACACAGGAAGTGACGTCACTCATCACTCCACACAGGAAGTGCCGTCGCTTACCACTCTACACAGGAAGTGACGTCACTCATCACTCTACACAGGAAGTGACGTCACTCATCAGTCTACACAGGAAGTGACGTCACTCACCACTCATCACCCTGCACTGAAAGTGACGTCACTCATCGCTCTACACAGGAAGTGACGTCACTCACCACTCCACACAGGAAGTGACGTCGCTTACCACTCCACACAGGAAGTGACGTCAACTCATCACTATTCACCGGAAGTGACGTCACTCGTCACCCTACACCGGAAGTGACGTCACACATCACTCTACACAGGAAGTGATGTCACTCACCACTCTACACAGGAAGTGACGTCACTCACCACTCATCACCCTACACACAGGAAGTGACGTCACTCATCACTCTACACAGAAAGTGACGTCACCCATCAGTCTACACAGGAAGTGACGTCACTCACCACTCATCACCCTGCACAGGAAGTGACGTCACTCATCGCTCTACACAGGAAGTGACGTCACTCACAAATCATCACCCTACACAGGAAGTGACGTCACTCACCACTCCACACAGGAAGTGACGTCACTCACAAATCATCACCCTACACAGGAAGTGACGTCACTCACCACTCCACACAGGAAGTGACGTCACTCATCACTCTACACAGGAAGTGACGTCACTCACCACTCATCAGTCTACACAGGAAGTGACGTCACTCACCACTCATCACCCTACACAGGAAGTGACGTCACCCATCACCCTACACAGGAAGTGACGTCACTCAGCACTCAATGCAGGAAGTGACGTCACTCACCACTCCACACAGGAAGTGACGTCAACTCATCACTATTCACCGGAAGTGACGTCACTCATCACCCTACACCGGAAGTGAAGTCACTCATCACTATACACAGGAAGTGACGTCACTCTTCACTCATCACCCTGCATGGAAGTGACGTCACTCATCGCTCTACACAGGAAGTGACGTCACTCACCACTCCACACAGGAAGTGACGTCGCTTACCACTCAACACAGGAAGTGATGTCACTCATCACTCTACACAGGAAGTGACGTCACTCACCAATCATCACCGTACACAGGAAGTGACGTCACTAACCACTCCACACAGGAAGTGACGTCACTCATCACTCTACACAGGAAGTGACGTCACTCACCACTCATCAGTCAACACAGGAAGTGACAACACTCACCACTCATCACCCGACACAGGAAGTGACGTCACTCATCACCCTACACCGGAAGTGACGTCACTCACCACTCTACACAGGAAGTGACGTCACTCACCACTCCACACAGGAAGTGACGTCGCTTACCACTCCACACAGGAAGTGACGTCAACTCATCACTATTCACCGGAAGTGACGTCACTCGTCACCCTACACCGGAAGTGACGTCACGCATCACTCTACACAGGAAGTGACGTCACTCGCCACTCATCACCATACACCGGAAGTGACGTCCCTCACCACCCTACACCGGAAGTGACGTCACCCATCACTCTACACAGGAAGTGACGTCACTCACCACTCATCACCCTACACACAGGAAGTGACGTCACTCATCACTCTACACAGGAAGTGACGTCACCCATCAGTCTACACAGGAAGTGACGTCACTCACCACTCATCACCCTGCACAGGAAGTGACGTCACTCATCGCTCTACACAGGAAGTGACGTCACTCACAAATCATCACCCTACACAGGAAGTGACGTCACTCACCACTCCACACAGGAAGTGACGTCACTCACAAATCATCACCCTACACAGGAAGTGACGTCACTCACCACTCCACACAGGAAGTGACGTCACTCATCACTCTACACAGGAAGTGACGTCACTCACCACTCATCAGTCTACACAGGAAGTGACGTCACTCACCACTCATCACCCTACACAGGAAGTGACGTCACCCATCACCCTACACAGGAAGTGACGTCACTCAGCACTCAATGCAGGAAGTGACGTCACTCACCACTCCACACAGGAAGTGACGTCAACTCATCACTATTCACCGGAAGTGACGTCACTCATCACCCTACACCGGAAGTGAAGTCACTCATCACTATACACAGGAAGTGACGTCACTCTTCACTCATCACCCTGCATGGAAGTGATGTCACTCATCGCTCTACACAGGAAGTGACGTCACTCACCACTCCACACAGGAAGTGACGTCGCTTACCACTCAACACAGGAAGTGATGTCACTCATCACTCTACACAGGAAGTGACGTCACTCACCAATCATCACCGTACACAGGAAGTGACGTCACTAACCACTCCACACAGGAAGTGACGTCACTCATCACTCTACACAGGAAGTGACGTCACTCACCACTCATCAGTCAACACAGGAAGTGACATCACTCACCACTCATCACCCGACACAGGAAGTGACGTCACTCATCACCCTACACCGGAAGTGACGTCACTCACCACTCTACACAGGAAGTGACGTCACTCACCACTCCACACAGGAAGTGACGTCGCTTACCACTCCACACAGGAAGTGACGTCAACTCATCACTATTCACCGGAAGTGACGTCACTCGTCACCCTACACCGGAAGTGACGTCACGCATCACTCTACACAGGAAGTGACGTCACTCACCAATCATCACCGTACACAGGAAGTGACGTCACTAACCACTCCACACAGGAAGTGACGTCACTCATCACTCTACACAGGAAGTGACGTCACTCACCACTCATCAGTCAACACAGGAAGTGACAACACTCACCACTCATCACCCGACACAGGAAGTGACGTCACTCATCACCCTACACCGGAAGTGACGTCACTCACCACTCTACACAGGAAGTGACGTCACTCACCACTCCACACAGGAAGTGACGTCGCTTACCACTCCACACAGGAAGTGACGTCAACTCATCACTATTCACCGGAAGTGACGTCACTCGTCACCCTACACCGGAAGTGACGTCACGCATCACTCTACACAGGAAGTGACGTCACTCGCCACTCATCACCATACACCGGAAGTGACGTCCCTCACCACCCTACACCGGAAGTGACGTCACCCATCACTCTACACAGGAAGTGACGTCACTCACCACTCATCACCCTACACACAGGAAGTGACGTCACTCATCACTCTACACAGGAAGTGACGTCACCCATCAGTCTACACAGGAAGTGACGTCACTCACCACTCATCACCCTGCACAGGAAGTGACGTCACTCATCGCTCTACACAGGAAGTGACGTCACTCACAAATCATCACCCTACACAGGAAGTGACGTCACTCACCACTCCACACAGGAAGTGACGTCACTCACAAATCATCACCCTACACAGGAAGTGACGTCACTCACCACTCCACACAGGAAGTGACGTCACTCATCACTCTACACAGGAAGTGACGTCACTCACCACTCATCAGTCTACACAGGAAGTGACGTCACTCACCACTCATCACCCTACACAGGAAGTGACGTCACCCATCACCCTACACAGGAAGTGACGTCACTCAGCACTCAATGCAGGAAGTGACGTCACTCACCACTCCACACAGGAAGTGACGTCAACTCATCACTATTCACCGGAAGTGACGTCACTCATCACCCTACACCGGAAGTGAAGTCACTCATCACTATACACAGGAAGTGACGTCACTCTTCACTCATCACCCTGCATGGAAGTGACGTCACTCATCGCTCTACACAGGAAGTGACGTCACTCACCACTCCACACAGGAAGTGACGTCGCTTACCACTCAACACAGGAAGTGATGTCACTCATCACTCTACACAGGAAGTGACGTCACTCACCAATCATCACCGTACACAGGAAGTGACGTCACTAACCACTCCACACAGGAAGTGACGTCACTCATCACTCTACACAGGAAGTGACGTCACTCACCACTCATCAGTCAACACAGGAAGTGACATCACTCACCACTCATCACCCGACACAGGAAGTGACGTCACTCATCACCCTACACCGGAAGTGACGTCACTCACCACTCTACACAGGAAGTGACGTCACTCACCACTCCACACAGGAAGTGACGTCGCTTACCACTCCACACAGGAAGTGACGTCAACTCATCACTATTCACCGGAAGTGACGTCACTCGTCACCCTACACCGGAAGTGACGTCACGCATCACTCTACACAGGAAGTGACGTCACTCGCCACTCATCACCATACACCGGAAGTGACGTCCCTCACCACCCTACACCGGAAGTGACGTCACCCATCACTCTACACAGGAAGTGACGTCACTCACCACTCATCACCCTACACACAGGAAGTGACGTCACTCATCACTCTACACAGGAAGTGACAACACTCACCACTCCACACAGGAAGTGACGTCGCTCACCAATCATCACCCTACACAGGAAGTGACGTCACTCATCACTCTACACAGGAAGTGACGTCACTCACCACTCATCAGTCTACACAGGAAGTGACGTCACTCACCACTCATCACCCTACACAGGAAGTGACGTCACTCAGCACTCAATGCAGATGCAGGAAGTGCCGTCACTCAGCACTCCACACAGGAAGTGACGTCAACTCATCACTATTCACCGGAAGTGACGTCACTCGTCACCATACACCGGAAGTGACGTCACGCATCACTCTACACAGGAAGTGACGTCACTCACCACTCATCACCCTACACCGGAAGTGACGTCACCCATCACTCTACACAGGAAGTGACGTCACTCGCCACTAATCACCCTACACACAGAAAGTGACGTCACTCATCACTCTACACAGAAAGTAACGTCACTCATCAGTCTACACAGGAAGTGACGTCACGCACCACTCATCACCCTGCACAGGAAGTGACGTCACTCATCGCTCTACACAGGAAGTGACGTCACTCACCACTCCACACAGGAAGTCACGTCGCTTACCACTCAACACAGGAAGTGATGTCACTCATCACTCTACACAGGAAGTGACGTCACTCACCAATCATCACCCTACACAGGAAGTGACGTCACTAACCACTCCACACAGGAAGTGACGTCACTCATCACTCTACACAGGAAGTGACGTCACTCACCACTCATCACCCAACATAGGAAGTGACGTCACTCGTCGCACTACACAGGAAGTGACGTCACTCACCACTCCACACATGAAGTGACGTCATTCATCACTCTACACAGGAAGTGACGTCACTCACCACTCATCAGTCTTCACAGGAAGTGACGTCACTCACCACTCATCACCCTACACAGGAAGTGACGTCACCCATCACCCTAGACAGGAAGTGACGTCACGCATCACTCTACACAGGAAATGACGTCACTCACGACTCATCACCATACACCGGAAGTGACGTCCCTCACCACCCTACACCGGAAGTGACGTCACCCATCACTCTACACAGGAAGTGACGTCACTCATCAGTCTACACAGGAAGTGACGTCACTCACCACTCAACACCCTGCACAGAAAGTGACGTCAGTCATCGCTCTACACAGGAAGTGACGTCACTCACAAATCATCACCCTACACAGGAAGTGACGTCACTCACCACTCCACACAGGAAGTGACGTCACTCATCACTCTACACACGAAGTGACGTCACTCACCACTCATCAGTCTACACAGGAAGTGACGTCACCCATCACCCTACACAGGAAGTGACGTCACTCAGCACGCAATGCAGGAAGTGACGTCACTCAGTACTCCACACAGGAAGTGACGTCAACTCATCACTATTCACCGGAAGTGACGTCACTCATCACCCTACACCGGAAGTGAAGTCACTCATCACTCTACACAGGAAGTGACGTCACTCACCACTCCACACAGGAAGTGACGTCAACTCATCACTATTCACCGGAAGTGACGTCACTCGTCACCATACACCGGAAGTGACGTCACGCATCACTCTACACAGGAAGTGACGTCACTCACCACTCATCACCATACACCGGAAGTGACGTCCCTCACCACCCTACACCGGAAGTGACGTCACCCATCACTCTACACAGGAAGTGACGTCACTCACCACTCATCACCCTACACACAGGAAGTGACGTCACTCATCACTCTACACAGGAAGTGACATCACTCACCACTCCACACAGGAAGTGACGTCGCTCACCAATCATCACCCTACACAGGAAGTGACGTCACTCACCACTCCACACAGGAAGTGACGTCACTCATCACTCTACACAGGAAGTGACGTCACTCACCACTCATCAGTCTACACAGGAAGTGACGTCACTCACCACTCATCACCCTACACAGGAAGTGACGTCACCCATCATCCTACACAGGAAGTGACGTCACTCAGCACTCAATGCAGGAAGTGCCGTCACTCAGCACTCCACACAGGAAGTGACGTCAACTCATCACTATTCACCGGAGGTGACGTCACTCGTCACCATACACCGGAAGTGACGTCACGCATCACTCTACACAGGAAGTGACGTCACTCACCACTCATCACCCTACACCGGAAGTGACGTCACCCATCACTCTACACAGGAAGTGACGTCACTCGCCACTCATCACCCTACACACAGGAAGTGACGTCACTCATCACTCTACACAGAAAGTAACGTCACTCATCAGTCTACACAGGAAGTGACGTCACGCACCACTCATCACCCTGCACAGGAAGTGACGTCACTCATCGCTCTACACAGGAAGTGACGTCACTCACCACTCCACACAGGAAGTGACGTCGCTTACCACTCAACACAGGAAGTGATGTCACTCATCACTCTACACAGGAAGTGACGTCACTCACCAATCATCACCCTACACAGGAAGTGACGTCACTAACCACTCCACACAGGAAGTGACGTCACTCATCACTCTACACAGGAAGTGACGTCACTCACCACTCATCAGTCAACACAGGAAGTGACATCACTCACCACTCATCACCCGACACAGGAAGTGACGTCACTCATCACCCTACACCGGAAGTGAAGTCACTCATCACTCTACACAGGAAGTGACGTCACTCACCACTCATCACCCTGCAAGGAAGTGACGTCACTCATCGCGCTACACAGGAAGTGACGTCACTCACCACTCCACACAGGAAGTGACGTCGCTTACCACTCCACACAGGAAGTGACGTCAACTCATCACTATTCACCGGAAGTGACGTCACTCGTCACCCTACACCGGAAGTGACGTCACACATCACTCTACACAGGAAGTGACGTCACTCACCACTCATCACCATACACCGGAAGTGACGTCCCTCACCACCCTATACCGGAAGTGACGTCACCCATCACTCTACACAGGAAGTGACGTCACTCACCACTCATCACCCTACACACAGGAAGTGACGTCACTCATCACTCTACACAGGAAGTGACGTCACCCATCAGTCTACACAGGAAGTGACGTCACTCACCACTCATCACCCTGCACAGGAAGTGACGTCACTCATCGCTCTACACAGGAAGTGACGTCACTCACAAATCATCACCCTACACAGGAAGTGACGTCACTCACCACTCCACACAGGAAGTGACGTCACTCACAAATCATCACCCTACACAGGAAGTGACGTCACTCACCACTCCACACAGGAAGTGACGTCACTCATCACTCTACACAGGAAGTGACGTCACTCACCACTCATCAGTCTACACAGGAAGTGACGTCACTCACCACTCATCACCCTACACAGGAAGTGACGTCACCCATCACCCTACACAGGAAGTGTCGTCACTCAGCACTCATCACCCTACACACAGGAAGTGACGTCACTCATCACTCTACACAGGAAGTGACGTCACTCACCACTCATCACCATACACCGGAAGTGACGTCCCTCACCACCCTACACCGGAAGTGACGTCACCCATCACTCTACACAGGAAGTGACGTCACTCACCACTCATCACCCTACACACAGGAAGTGACGTCACTCATCACTCTACACAGGAAGTGACGTCACTCATCACTCTACACAGGAAGTGACAACACTCACCACTCCACACAGGAAGTGACGTCGCTCACCAATCATCACCCTACACAGGAAGTGACGTCACTCATCACTCTACACAGGAAGTGACGTCACTCACCACTCATCAGTCTACACAGGAAGTGACGTCACTCACCACTCATCACCCTACACAGGAAGTGACGTCACTCAGCACTCAATGCAGATGCAGGAAGTGCCGTCACTCAGCACTCCACACAGGAAGTGACGTCAACTCATCACTATTCACCGGAAGTGACGTCACTCGTCACCATACACCGGAAGTGACGTCACGCATCACTCTACACAGGAAGTGACGTCACTCACCACTCATCACCCTACACCGGAAGTGACGTCACCCATCACTCTACACAGGAAGTGACGTCACTCGCCACTAATCACCCTACACACAGAAAGTGACGTCACTCATCACTCTACACAGAAAGTAACGTCACTCATCAGTCTACACAGGAAGTGACGTCACGCACCACTCATCACCCTGCACAGGAAGTGACGTCACTCATCGCTCTACACAGGAAGTGACGTCACTCACCACTCCACACAGGAAGTCACGTCGCTTACCACTCAACACAGGAAGTGATGTCACTCATCACTCTACACAGGAAGTGACGTCACTCACCAATCATCACCCTACACAGGAAGTGACGTCACTAACCACTCCACACAGGAAGTGACGTCACTCATCACTCTACACAGGAAGTGACGTCACTCACCACTCATCACCCAACATAGGAAGTGACGTCACTCGTCGCACTACACAGGAAGTGACGTCACTCACCACTCCACACATGAAGTGACGTCATTCATCACTCTACACAGGAAGTGACGTCACTCACCACTCATCAGTCTTCACAGGAAGTGACGTCACTCACCACTCATCACCCTACACAGGAAGTGACGTCACCCATCACCCTAGACAGGAAGTGACGTCACGCATCACTCTACACAGGAAATGACGTCACTCACGACTCATCACCATACACCGGAAGTGACGTCCCTCACCACCCTACACCGGAAGTGACGTCACCCATCACTCTACACAGGAAGTGACGTCACTCACCACTCATCACCCTACACACAGGAAGTGACGTCACTCATCACTCTACACAGGAAGTGACATCACTCACCACTCCACACAGGAAGTGACGTCGCTCACCAATCATCACCCTACACAGGAAGTGACGTCACTCACCACTCCACACAGGAAGTGACGTCACTCATCACTCTACACAGGAAGTGACGTCACTCACCACTCATCAGTCTACACAGGAAGTGACGTCACTCACCACTCATCACCCTACACAGGAAGTGACGTCACCCATCATCCTACACAGGAAGTGACGTCACTCAGCACTCAATGCAGGAAGTGCCGTCACTCAGCACTCCACACAGGAAGTGACGTCAACTCATCACTATTCACCGGAGGTGACGTCACTCGTCACCATACACCGGAAGTGACGTCACGCATCACTCTACACAGGAAGTGACGTCACTCACCACTCATCACCCTACACAGGAAGTGACGTCACTAACCACTCCACACAGGAAGTGACGTCACTCATCACTCTACACAGGAAGTGACGTCACTCACCACTCATCAGTCAACACAGGAAGTGACATCACTCACCACTCATCACCCGACACAGGAAGTGACGTCACTCATCACCCTACACCGGAAGTGAAGTCACTCATCACTCTACACAGGAAGTGACGTCACTCACCACTCATCACCCTGCAAGGAAGTGACGTCACTCATCGCGCTACACAGGAAGTGACGTCACTCACCACTCCACACAGGAAGTGACGTCGCTTACCACTCCACACAGGAAGTGACGTCAACTCATCACTATTCACCGGAAGTGACGTCACTCGTCACCCTACACCGGAAGTGACGTCACACATCACTCTACACAGGAAGTGACGTCACTCACCACTCATCACCATACACCGGAAGTGACGTCCCTCACCACCCTATACCGGAAGTGACGTCACCCATCACTCTACACAGGAAGTGACGTCACTCACCACTCATCACCCTACACACAGGAAGTGACGTCACTCATCACTCTACACAGGAAGTGACGTCACCCATCAGTCTACACAGGAAGTGACGTCACTCACCACTCATCACCCTGCACAGGAAGTGACGTCACTCATCGCTCTACACAGGAAGTGACGTCACTCACAAATCATCACCCTACACAGGAAGTGACGTCACTCACCACTCCACACAGGAAGTGACGTCACTCACAATTCATCACCCTACACAGGAAGTGACGTCACTCACCACTCCACACAGGAAGTGACGTCACTCATCACTCTACACAGGAAGTGACGTCACTCACCACTCATCAGTCTACACAGGAAGTGACGTCACTCACCACTCATCACCCTACACAGGAAGTGACGTCACCCATCACCCTACACAGGAAGTGTCGTCACTCAGCACTCATCACCCTACACACAGGAAGTGACGTCACTCATCACTCTACACAGGAAGTGACGTCACTCACCACTCATCACCATACACCGGAAGTGACGTCCCTCACCACCCTACACCGGAAGTGACGTCACCCATCACTCTACACAGGAAGTGACGTCACTCACCACTCATCACCCTACACACAGGAAGTGACGTCACTCATCACTCTACACAGGAAGTGACATCACTCACCACTCCACACAGGAAGTGACGTCGCTCACCAATCATCACCCTACACAGGAAGTGACGTCACTCACCACTCCACACAGGAAGTGACGTCACTCATCACTCTACACAGGAAGTGACGTCACTCACCACTCATCAGTCTACACAGGAAGTGACGTCACTCACCACTCATCACCCTACACAGGAAGTGACGTCACCCATCATCCTACACAGGAAGTGACGTCACTCAGCACTCAATGCAGGAAGTGCCGTCACTCAGCACTCCACACAGGAAGTGACGTCAACTCATCACTATTCACCGGAGGTGACGTCACTCGTCACCATACACCGGAAGTGACGTCACGCATCACTCTACACAGGAAGTGACGTCACTCACCACTCATCACCCTACACCGGAAGTGACGTCACCCATCACTCTACACAGGAAGTGACGTCACTCGCCACTCATCACCCTACACACAGGAAGTGACGTCACTCATCACTCTACACAGAAAGTAACGTCACTCATCAGTCTACACAGGAAGTGACGTCACGCACCACTCATCACCCTGCACAGGAAGTGACGTCACTCATCGCTCTACACAGGAAGTGACGTCACTCACCACTCCACACAGGAAGTGACGTCGCTTACCACTCAACACAGGAAGTGATGTCACTCATCACTCTACACAGGAAGTGACGTCACTCACCAATCATCACCCTACACAGGAAGTGACGTCACTAACCACTCCACACAGGAAGTGACGTCACTCATCACTCTACACAGGAAGTGACGTCACTCACCACTCATCAGTCAACACAGGAAGTGACATCACTCACCACTCATCACCCGACACAGGAAGTGACGTCACTCATCACCCTACACCGGAAGTGAAGTCACTCATCACTCTACACAGGAAGTGACGTCACTCACCACTCATCACCCTGCAAGGAAGTGACGTCACTCATCGCTCTACACAGGAAGTGACGTCACTCACCACTCCACACAGGAAGTGACGTCGCTTACCACTCCACACAGGAAGTGACGTCAACTCATCACTATTCACCGGAAGTGACGTCACTCGTCACCCTACACCGGAAGTGACGTCACACATCACTCTACACAGGAAGTGACGTCACTCACCACTCATCACCATACACCGGAAGTGACGTCCCTCACCACCCTATACCGGAAGTGACGTCACCCATCACTCTACACAGGAAGTGACGTCACTCACCACTCATCACCCTACACACAGGAAGTGACGTCACTCATCACTCTACACAGGAAGTGACGTCACCCATCAGTCTACACAGGAAGTGACGTCACTCACCACTCATCACCCTGCACAGGAAGTGACGTCACTCATCGCTCTACACAGGAAGTGACGTCACTCACAAATCATCACCCTACACAGGAAGTGACGTCACTCACCACTCCACACAAGAAGTGACGTCACTCACAAATCATCACCCTACACAGGAAGTGACGTCACTCACCACTCCACACAGGAAGTGACGTCACTCATCACTCTACACAGGAAGTGACGTCACTCACCACTCATCAGTCTACACAGGAAGTGACGTCACTCACCACTCATCACCCTACACAGGAAGTGACGTCACCCATCACCCTACACAGGAAGTGTCGTCACTCAGCACTCAATGCAGGAAGTGACGTCACTCACCACTCCACACAGGAAGTGACGTCAACTCATCACTATTCACCGGAAGTGACGTCACTCATCACCCTACACCGGAAGTGAAGTCACTCATCACTATACACAGGAAGTGACGTCACTCACCACTCATCACCCTGCATGGAAGTGACGTCACTCATCGCTCTACACAGGAAGTGACGTCACTCACCACTCCACACAGGAAGTGACGTCGCTTACCACTCAACACAGGAAGTGATGTCACTCATCACTCTACACAGGAAGTGACGTCACTCACCAATCATCACCCTACACAGGAAGTGACGTCACTAACCACTCCACACAGGAAGTGACGTCACTCATCACTCTACACAGGAAGTGACGTCACTCACCACTCATCAGTCAACACAGGAAGTGACATCACTCACCACTCATCACCCGACACAGGAAGTGACGTCACTCATCACCCTACACCGGAAGTGAAGTCACTCATCACTCTACACAGGAAGTGACGTCACTCACCACTCATCACCCTGCAAGGAAGTGACGTCACTCATCGCTCTACACAGGAAGTGACGTCACTCACCACTCCACACAGGAAGTGACGTCGCTTACCACTCCACACAGGAAGTGACGTCAACTCATCACTATTCACCGGAAGTGACGTCACTCGTCACCCTACACCGGAAGTGACGTCACACATCACTCTACACAGGAAGTGACGTCACTCACCACTCATCACCATGCACCGGAAGTGACGTCCCTCACCACCCTACACCGGAAGTGACGTCACCCATCACTCTACACAGGAAGTGACGTCACTCACCACTCATCACCCTACACACAGGAAGTGACGTCACTCATCACTCTACACAGGAAGTGACGTCACCCATCAGTCTACACAGGAAGTGACGTCACTCACCACCCTGCACAGGAAGTGACGTCACTCACAAATCATCACCCTACACAGGAAGTGACGTCACTCACCACCCTACACCGGAAGTGACGTCACCCATCACTCTACACAGGATGTGACGTCACTCACCAATCATCACCCTACACAGGAAGTGACGTCCCTCACCACTCCACACAGGAAGTGACGTCACTCACCACTCATCAGTCTACACAGGAAGTGACGTCACTCACCACTCATCACCCTACACAGGAAGTGACGTCACCCATCACCCTACACAGGAAGTGCCGTCACTCAGCACTCCACACAGGAAGTGACGTCAACTCATCACTATTCACCGGAAGTGACGTCACTCATCACCCTACACCGGAAGTGAAGTCACTCATCACTCTACACAGGAAGTGACGTCACTCACCACTCCACACAGGAAGTGACGTCACTCACCACTCCACACAGGAAGTGACGTCAACTCATCACTATTCACCGGAAGTGACGTCACTCGTCACCATACACCAGAAGTGACGTCACACATCACTATACACAGGAAGTGACGTCACTCACCACTCATCACCATACACCGGAAGTGACGTCCCTCACCACCCTACAACGGAAGTGACGTCACCCATCACTCTACACAGGAAGTGACGTCACTCATCAGTCTACACAGGAAGTGACGTCACTCACCACTCATCACCCTGCACAGGAAGTGACGTCACTCATCGCTCTACACAGGAAGTGACGTCACTCACCACTCCACACAGGAAGTGACGTCGCTTACCACTCAACACAGGAAGTGATGTCACTCATCACTCTACACAGGAAGTGACGTCACTCATCACTCTACACAGAAAGTGACGTCACTCACCACTCATCAGTCTACACAGGAAGTGACGTCACTCACCACTCATCACCCTATACAGGAAGTGACGTCACCCATCACCCTACACAGGAAGTGACGTCACTCAGCACTAAATGCAGGAAGTGACGTCACTCAGCACTCCACACAGGAAGTGACGTTAACTCATCACTATTCACCGGAAGTGACGTCACTCATCACCCTACACCGGAAGTGCAGTCACTTATCACTCTACACAGGAAGTGACGTCACTCACCACTCATCACCCTGCAAGGAAGTGACGTCACTCATCGCTCCACACAGGAAGTGACGTCACTCAGCACTCCACACAGGAAGTGACGTCACTCAGCACTCCACACAGGAAGTGACGTCAACTCATCACTATTCACCGGAAGTGACGTCACTCATCACCCTACACCGGAAGTGAAGTCACTCATCACTCTACACAGGAAGTGACGTCACTCACCACTCATCACCCTGCAAGGAAGTGACGTCACTCATCGCTCCACACGGAAGTGACGTCACTCAGCACTCCACACAGGAAGTGACGTCAACTCATCACTATTCACCGGAAGTGACGTCACTCATCACCCTACACCGGAAGTGAAGTCACTCATCACTCTACACAGGAAGTGACGTCACTCACCACTCATCACCCTGCAAGGAAGTGACGTCACTCATCGCTCTACACAGGAAGTGACGTCACTCACCACTCTACACAGGAAGTGACGTCACTCACCACTCATCAGTCTACACAGGAAGTGACGTCACACACCACTCATCACCCTACACACAGGAAGTGACGTCACTCATCACTCTACACAGGAAGTGACGTCACTCATCAGTCTACACAGGAAGTGACGTCACTCACCACTCATCACCCTGCACACGAAGTGACGTCACTCATCGCTCTACACAGGAAGTGACGTCACTCATCACTCCACACAGGAAGTGACGTCACTCACAGCTCCACACAGGAAGTGATGTCACTCACCACTCTACACAGGAAGTGACGACACTCATCACTCTACACAGAAAGTGACATCACTCACCACTCATCACCCTACACAGGAAGTGACGTCACTCACCACTCCACACAGAAAGTGACGTCACTCGTCACCCTACACCGGAAGTGACGTCACTCATCAGTCTACACAGGAAGTGACGTCACTCACCACTCATCAGTCTACACAGGAAGTGACGTCACTCACCACTCATCACCCTACACAGGAAGTGACGTCACTCACCACTCCACACAGGAAGTGACGTCAATCACCACTCCACACAGGAAGTGACGTCACTCACCGCTCCACACAGGAAGTGACGTCACTCACCGCTCCACACAGGAAGTGACGTCACTCGTCACCCTACACCGGAAGTGACGTCACTCACCACTCATCACCCTGCACAGGAAGTGACGTCACTCATCGCTCTACACAGGAAGTTAAGTCACTCACCACTCCACACAGGAAGTGACGTCGCTCACCACTCATCACTATACACCGGAAGTGACGTCCCTCATCACCCTACACCGAAAGTGACGTCACCCATCACTTTACACAGGAAGTGACGTCACTCACCACTATACACCGGAAGTGACGTCCCTCATCACCCTACACCGGAAGTGACGTCACCCATCACTCTACACAGGAAGTGACGTCACTAACCACTCCACACAGGAAGTGACGTCGCTCACCACACATCACTATACACCGGAAGTGACGTCCCTCATCACCCTACACTGAAAGTGACGTTACCCATCACTCCACACAGGAAGTGACGTCACTCACCACTCCACACAGGAAGTGACGTCACTCACCACTCATCACCCAAGAAGAGACGTCACTCACCACTCATCAGTCTACACAGGAAGTGACGTCACCCATCACCTTACACAGGAAGTGACGTCACTCACCACTCCACACAGGAAGTGACGTCGCTCACCACTCATCACCCAACATAGGAAGTGACGTCACTCATCACTCTACCCAGGAAGAGACGTCACTCACCACTCATCACCCTACACAAAGGAAGTGACGTCACTCACCACTCATCACCCTACACAGGAAGTGACGTCACCCATCACCCTACACAGGAAGTGACGTCACCAATCACCCTACACAGGAAGTGACGTCACTCACCACTCCACACAGGAAGTGACGTCGCTTACCACTCAACACAGAAAGTGACGTCACTCACCACTCATCAGTCTACACAGGAAGTGACGTCACTCACCACTCATCACCCTACACAGGAAGTGACGTCACTCACCACTCCACACAGGAAGTGACGTCACTCACCGCTCCACACAGAAAGTGACGTCACTCGTCACCCTACACCGGAAGTGACGTCACTCATCACTCTACACAGGAAGTGATGTCACTCACCACTCATCACCCTGCACAGGAAGTGACGTCACTCACCACTCCACACATGAAGTGACGTCACTCACCACTCATCACTATACACCGGAAGTGACGTCCCTCATCACCCTACACCGGAAGTGACGTCACCCATCACTCTACACAGGAAGTGACGTCACTCACCACTCATCACCCAACATAGGAAGTGACGTCACTCACTCTACCCAGGAAGTGACGTCACTCACTCTACCCAGGAAGAGACGTCACTCACCACTCCACACAGGAAGTGACGTCACTCATCACTCCACACAGGAAGTGACGTCACTCACCGCTCCACACAGAAAGTGACGTCACTCGTCACCCTACACCGGAAGTGACGTCACTCATCACTCTACACAGGAAGTGACGTCACTCACCACTCCACACGGGAAGTGACGTCACTCACCACTCATCACCATACACCGGAAGTGACGTCCCTCATCACCCTACACCGGAAGTGACGTCACCCATCACTCTACACAGGAAGTGACGTCACTCACCACTCCACACAGGAAGTGACGTCGCTCACCACTCATCACTATACACCGGAAGTGACGTCCCTCATCACCCTACACTGAAAGTGACGTCACCCATCACTCCACACAAGAAGTGACGTCACTCATCGCTCTACACAGGAAGTGACGTCACTCACCACTCCACACAGGAAGTGACGTCACTCACCACTCATCACCCAGGAAGAGACGTCACTCACCACTCATCAGTCTACACAGGAAGTGACGTCACTCACCACTCATCACCCTACACAGGAAGTGACGTCACTCACCACCCAACATAGGAAGTGATGTCACTCATCACTCTACCCAGGAAGTGACGTCGATCACCACTCATCACCCTACACAGGAAGTGACGTCACTCACCACTCCACACAGGAAGTGGCATCACTCATCACTCCACACAGGAAGTGACGTCACTCACCACTCATCAGTCTACACAGGAAGTGACGTCACTCACCACTCATCACCCTACACAGGAAGTGACGTCACTCACCACCCAACATAGGAAGTGATGTCACTCATCACCCTACACAGGAAGTGACGTCACTCACCACTCCACACAGGAAGTGGCATCACTCATCACTCCACACAGGAAGTGACGCCACTCACCACTCATCACCCAGGAAGAGACGTCACTCACCACTCATCAGTCTACACAGGAAGTGACGTCACTCACCACTCATCACCCTACACAGGAAGTGACGTCACCCATCACCCTACACAGGAAGTGACGTCACTCATCACCCTGCACAGGAAGTGACGTCACTCACCACCCTGCACAGGAAGTGACGTCACTCACCACTCCACACCGGAAGTGACGTCACTCACCACTCATCACCCTGCACAGGAAGTGACGTCACTCATCGCTCTACACAGGAAGTTACGTCACTCACCACTCCACACAGGAAGTGACGTCGCTCACCACTCATCACTATACACCGGAAGTGACGTCCCTCATCACCCTACACCGGAAGTGACGTCACCCATCACTCTACATAGGAAGTGACGTCACTCACCACTCCACACAGGAAGTGACGTCAATCACCACTCCACACAGGAAGTGACGTCACTCACCGCTCCACACAGGAAGTGACGTCACTCACCGCTCCACACAGAAAGTGACGTCACTCGTCACCCTACACCGGAAGTGACGTCACTCACCACTCATCACCCTGCACAGAAAGTGACGTCACTCATCGCTCTACACAGGAAGTTACGTCACTCACCACTCCACACAGGAAGTGACGTCGCTCACCACTCATCACTATACACCGGAAGTGACGTCCCTCATCACCCTACACCGGAAGTGACGTCACCCATCACTTTACACAGGAAGTGACGTCACTCACCACTATACACCGGAAGTGACGTCCCTCATCACCCTACACCGGAAGTGACGTCACCCATCACTCTACACAGGAAATGACGTCACTCACCACTCCACACAGGAAGTGACGTCGCTCACCACTCATCACTATACACCGGAAGTGACGTCACCCATCACTCTACACAGGAAGTGACGTCACTCACCACTCCACACAGGAAGTGACGTCACTCACCACTCATCACCCAGGAAGAGACGTCACTCACCACTTATCAGTCTACACAGGAAGTGACGTCACTCACCACTTATCAGTCTACACAGGAAGTGACGTCACTCACCACTCATCACCCTACACAGGAAGTGACGTCACCCATCACCCTACACAGGAAGTGACGTCACTCATCACCCTGCACAGGAAGTGACGTCACTCACCACTCCACACCGGAAGTGACGTCACTCACCACTCATCACCCTGCACAGGAAGTGACGTCACTCATCGCACTACACAGGAAGTTACGTCACTCACCACTCCACACAGGAAGTGACGTCGCTCACCACTCATCACTATACACCGGAAGTGACGTCCCTCATCACCCTACACCGGAAGTGACGTCACCCATCACTCTACATAGGAAGTGACGTCACTCACCACTATACACCGGAAGTGACGTCCCTCATCACCCTACACCGGAAGTGACATCACCCATCACTCTACACAGGAAGTGACGTCACTCACCACTCCACACAGGAAGTGACGTCGCTCACCACTCATCACTATACACCGGAAGTGACGTCACTCACCACCCAACATAGGAAGTGATGTCACTCATCACTCTACCTAGGAAGTGACGTCGATCACCACTCATCACCCTACACAGGAAGTGACGTCACTCATCACTCCACACAGGAAGTGACGTCGCTCACCACTCAACACAGGAAGTGACGTCACTCACCACTCATCACCCTGCACAGGAAGTGACGTCACTCACCACTCATCACCATACACCGGAAGTGACGTCCATCATCACCCTACACCGAAAGTGACGTCACCCATCACTCCACACAGGAAGTGACGTCACTCATCGCTCTACACAGGAAGTGACGTCACTCACCACTCCACACAGGAAGTGACGTCACTCACCACTCCACACAGGAAGTGACGTCACTCACCACTCATCACCCAGGAAGAGACGTCACTCACCACTCATCAGTCTACACAGGAAGTGACGTCACTCACCACTCATCACCCTACACAGGAAGTGACGTCACCCATCACCCTACACAGGAAGTGACGTCACTCACCACTCATCACCCTACACAGAAAGTGACGTCACTCACCACTCCACACAGGAAGTGACGTCACTCATCACTCCACACAGGAAGTGACGTCGCTCACCACTCAACACAGGAAGTGACGTCACTCTCCACTCTACACAGGAAGTAGGCCCTGAATATTATTTTTGTGAGTTTCGGTGCCTTTGTTGTGTAAACTAGGTTGCGGATGATGTAAAGGTGCGTGTAAAAGGGACTGAGCCTTTTTGTTATGTTGAGATGATGCGGCTGAAATCGCTGCCAGGAAATGAGTCTTTCTTGTGTAGAATGATTGACTGAGCCTATTATTATGTAGAGGTGGTGCGGCTTACATCGCTGTCAGGAAATGAGTCTGTTGTGTAGAATGATTGACTGAGCCTATTATTATGTAGAGGTGGTGCGGCTTAACTCGCTGCCAGGAATGCTCCAAATATGGGAAGTTAAATATTTTTTGCATGATTAATAACATCTTTCCAATGATTACTAAGTTTGTACCCATCATCACGGTTGAAATTATGTCTGCTTTTATTATTTTCAATATATACTCACCATCATACTCACGCATTCACCATCATACTCACACACAAGCACACACACATCAACAGTCGCCATTCACCACTACGTGGTGGTGACGTCACCACAATAACTCAGGTGCCATGGTTTGACGGCTATACACTTACACACACTAACACACACTAACACACACACCTCTATACACTCACACACACCTCTATATAATTACACACACCTACACACCTCTATATACTTATACACACCTACACATACACCTCTATACACTTACACAAATACACACACACCTTTATACACTCACACACACCTACACACACCTCTAGACACTTACACACCCCGACACACACACCTCTATACACTTACACACACCTACACACACCTCTATACACTCACACACACCTACACACACACCTCTAGATACTTACACACACCACCAACACACACACCTCCACACACTTACACACACACCTCTATATACTTACACACACCTACACACACACCTATATACACTCACACACACCTACACACAACACACCTTGAAACACTTACACACACCTACAGACACCTCTATACACTCACACACACCTACACACACACCTGTAGACACTTACACACACCACCGACACACACACCTCCACACACTTACACACCCTTACACACACACACCTCTATATACTTACACACACCTACACACACCTATATACACTCACACACACACCTCTATACGCTCACACACACCTACACACACACCTCTATACGCTCACACACACCTACACACACACCTATATACACTCACACACACCTACACACACCTCTATACACTCACACACACACACCTCTATACACTTACACACACACACACACCTATATACACTCACACACACCTACCCACACCTCTATATACCTAAACTCACCTACACACACCTCTATACACTCACACACACCTACAAACACACACACACCTCTATACACTTACACACACCTACCTCTATACACTTACACACACCTACACACACCTCTATACGCTTACACACTCCTACATACACCTCTAGACACTTACACACAGCTACACATACACCTCTATACACTTACACACACCTACACACACCTACACACAACACACCTCTATACACTCACACACACCTACACACATCTCTAGACACTTACACACCCCTACACACACACACCTCTATACACTTACACACACTAACACACACACCTCTATACACTTACACACACCTACACATACACCTCTATACACTTACACACACCTACACATACACCTCTATACACTTACACATCTACACACACACCTCTATACACGTACACACACCTACACACAACACACCTCTATACACTCACACACATCTACACACACCTCTAGACACTTACACACCCCTACACACACACCTCTATACACTTACACACCCCTACACACACACCTCTATACACTTACACACACCTACACACACACCTCTATACACTTACACACACCTACACACACACCTCTATACACTTACACACACCTACACACAACACACCTCTATACACTCACACACACCTACACACACCTCTATACACTGACACACACCTACACACACCTCTAGACAATCACACACACCTACACACACGCACACCTCTATACACTTACACACACCTAAACACACACCTATATACACTCACACACACCTACATACACACCTCTAGACACTTACACACACCACCGACACACACACCTCCACACACTTACACACCCTTACACACACACCTCTATATACTTACACACACCTACACACACCTCTATACGCTTACACACACCTACATACATCTCTATACACTCACACACACCTACACACACACCCCTAGACACTTACACATACCACCGACACACACACACCTCCACACACTTACACACCCTTACACACACACCTCTATATACTTACACACACCTACACACACACCTCTATACACTCACACACACCTACACACACACACCTCTATATACTTATACACACCTACACAGACCTCTATACACTGACACACCTACACACACACCTCTATACACCTAACCACACACCTCTATACACTCACACACTCACACACACCTACACACAACACACCTTGAAACACTTACACACACCTACAGACACCTCTATACAATCACACACACCTACACTCACACCTGTAGACACTTACACACACCACCGACACTCACCTCCACACACTTACACACCCTTACACACACACCTCTATATACTTACACACACCTACACACACACCTATATACGCTCACACACACCTACACTCACACACACCTACACACACCTCTATACACCTAAACACACCTACACACACCTCTATACACTCACACACACCTACAAACACACACACCTCTATACACTTACACACACCTACACACACCTCTATACGCTTAGACACTCCTACATACACCTCTATACACTTACACACACCTACACACAACACACCTCTATGCACTCACACACACCTACACACACCTCTATACACTTACACACACCTACACATACACCTCTATACACTTACACAACTACACACACACCTCTATACTTACACACACCTCTATACACTTACACACACCTACACACAACACACCTCTATACACTCACACACATCTACACACACCTCTAGACACTTACACACCCCTACACACACACACCTCTATACACTTACACACACCTACACACACCTACATACACCTCTATACACTTTCACACACCTACACACACACACCTCTATACACTTACACACACCTACACACAACACACCTCTATACACTCACACACACCTACACACACACCTCTATACCCCTAAACACACACCTCTATACACTCACACACACCTACACACACGCACACCTCTATACACTTACACACACCTACCTCTATACACTTACACACACCTACCTCTATACACTTACACACACCTATATACACTCACACACACCTACACACACACCTATAGACACTTACACACACCACCGACACACACACTTCCACACACTTACACACACACCTCTATATACTTACACACACCTACACACACCTCTATACGCTTACACACACCTACATACATCTCTATACACTTACACACACCTACACACACCTCTATACACTCACACACACCTACACACACACACCCCTAGACACTTACACACACCACCGACACACACACCTCCACACACTTACACACCCACCTCTATACACTTACACACACCTACCTCTATACACTTACACACACCTACCTCTATACACTTACACACACCTAAACACACACCTATATACACTCACACACACCTACACACACACACCTCTATACACTTACACACACCTACACACAACACACCTCTATACACTCACACACCTACACACACCTCTAGACACTTACACACCCCTACACATACACCTCGAAACACTTACACACACCTCTATACACTCACACACACCTACACACTTACACACACCACCGACACACACACCTCTAGACACTTACACACACCACCGACACACACACCTCTAGACACTTATACACCACCGATACACACACCTCCACACACTTACACACCCTTACACACACACACACCTCTATATACTCACACACACCTACACACACACCTACACACACACCTCTATACACTCACACACACCTACACACTTACACACACCACCGACACACACATCTCTATACACTTACACACACCACCGACACACACACCTCCACACACTTACACACCCTTACACACACACCTCTATATACTTACACACAACTACACACAAACCTATATACACTCACACACACCTACACACACACCTCTATACACTCACACACACCTCTATACACTCACACACACCTACACACTTACACACACCACCGACACACACACCTCTATACGCTTACACACCCTTACACACACACACCTCTATATACTTACACACACCTACACACACACCTATATACACTCACACACACCTACACACACACCTCTATACACTCACACACACCTACACACACACCTCTATACACTCACACACACCTACACAACAACAACAACCGCCATTCGCCACTAAGTGGCGGTGACGTCACCACGACGCTTGTGCCAGGCCATGTGCACCTTGAGGCCACGTGAAGTGTCGAACGCCCGCTGGCAGGAGGTCACGGGGCAGACCCAGGTGCCACGGGTCGACTGACCGAGATGACCGAGATGACTGAGATGACTGGCTGATGCACCACCTGTGCCCCCTACTGTGCCAACTTGCTGTGCTTTAGCCACCCGGCGCTCCGCTCGTTGTTGTGAGCGTCGCTCCTCCGCCCTCCGTTGTTGTTGGAGGGCGACTGCCTCCAACTGCCCAGTAGCGTCCTTCACGACACACACCTACACACACACACCTTTATACATTCACACACACCTACACACACCTCTATACATTCACACACACCTACACACACCTCTACACACCTACACACACACCTCTTAGACACTTACACACCCCACCGACACACACACCTTCACACACTTACACACCCTTACACACACACACCTACACACACACCTCTATACACTCACACACACACCTAGACACACACCTCTATACACTCACACACACCTACACACACACCTCTAGACACTTACACACACCACCGACACACACACCTCCACACCCTTACACACACACCTCTATATACTTACACACACCTACACACACCTACACACACACCTCTATACACTTACACACACCTACACACACACCTCTATACACTTACACACACCTACACACACACCTCTATACACTTACACACACCTACACACACACCTCTATACACTTACACACACCTACACACACACTTCTATACACTTACACACACCTACACACACCTCTATACGCTTACACACTCCTACACACACCTCTAGACACTTACACACAGCTACACATATACCTCTATACACTTACACACACTTACACACACCTACCTCCATACACTTACACACACCTAAACACACACCTATAATACACTCACACACACCTACACACACACCTCTAGACACTTGCACACCACCGACACACACCACCGACACACACACCTCCACACACTTACACACTCTTACACACACACCTCTATATACTTACACACACCTACACACACCTCTATACACTTACACACACCTACACACACACCTCTATACACCTAAACACACCTACACACACACCTCTATACACCTAAACACACCTACACACACCTCTATACACACACACACACACACCTCTATACACTTACACACACCTAAACACACACCTATATACACTCACACACACACCTCTATACACTCACACACACCTACACACACACCTCTAGACACTTAACACTCAACACAGTAGGTGACGTCACTCATCACCCTGCACAGGAAGTGACGTTACTCACCACTCCATACCGGAAGTGACGTCACTCACCACTCATCACCCTACAAAGGAAGTGACGTCACCCATAA
>NW_027615084.1:0-100303 GCF_965212315.1 Lampetra planeri | reverse complement strand
GAGTGAGGGAGTAGGGGTGAGGGGGGTGAGGGAGTGAGGGAGTGAGGAGGTGAGGGGGGGGAGTGAGGGTGAGTGGGTGGGGATGAGGGGGTGAGGGAGTGAGGGAGGTAGGGGGTGAGGGAGTGATGGAGTGAGGGAGTAGGGGGTGAGGGGGTGAGGGAGTGAGGGAGTAGGGTGAGGGAGGTGAGGGGGGATGAGGGGGTGAGGGGGGGAGAGGGAGGGTGAGGGAGTAGGGGGTGAGGGAGTGAGGGAGTGAGGGAGTAGGGGGTGAGGGGGTGAGGGAGTGAGGGAGTGAGGGAGTGAGGGGGGGGGATGAGGGGGTGAGGGAGTGAGGGAGTAGGGGGTGAGGGAGTGAGGGAGTAAGGGAGTAGGGGGTGAGGGGGGTGAGGGAGTGAGGGAGTGAGGGAGTGAGGGGGGGGGGATGAGGGGGTGAGGGAGTGAGGGAGTGAGGGGGTGAGGGAGTGAGGGAGTGAGGGGGGGGGGGATGAGGGGGTGAGGGAGTGAGGGGAGTGAGGGAGTAGGGGGTGAGGGGGTGAGGGAGTGAGGGAGTGAGGAGGTGAGGGGGGGGTGAGGGGTGTGAGGGTGGGGATGAGGGGGTGAGGGGTGAGGGGGTGAGGGGGGGATGAGGGGGTGATGGAGTGAGGGGAGTGAGGGGAGAGGGGGTGAGGGAGTGAGGGAGTGAGGGGGGGGGGATGACGTGGTGAGGGGTTGAGGGGGGGTGACGTGGTGAGGGGGTGAGGGGGGGGGTGACGTGGTGAGGGGGTGAGGGAAGGTGACGTGGTGAGGGGTGGTGAGGAGAGGTTGTGAGTGGGGGATTGAGTGAGTGAGGGGGCGGGTGTCGTGGTGGTGGTGAGGGGGTGAGCGAGTGACGAGGCGTGAGTAGGGCGAGGGGGTGTTGCTCTTTCCATACTTCGCCACGCTGGTCAGTGCGGGTTGGCGAGTGGAGGTGGGGGGAGGAGGGGGTCACCCATGACCGGCTCTGATGCCGCTCGCCACCGATGTCAGCCTCGGTCGGGAATCGAACTCAGCTGGCGGTTTATACAGCTGGGTGGACGGAGACGGTGTGTGTGTGTATGTGTGTATGTGTGTGTATGTGTGTGTGTATGTGTGTGTGTATGTGTCTATGTGTCTATGTGTGTGTATGTGTGTATGTGTGTATGTGTATATATGTGTGTGTATGTGTGTATGTGTGTGTATGTGTGCTACTGGGCAGTTGGAGGCAGTCGCCCTCCAACAACAACGGAGGGCGGAGGAGCGACGCTCACAACAACGAGCGGAGCGCCGGGTGGCTAAAGCACAGCAAGTTGGCACAGTAGGCGGCACAGGTGGTGCATCAGCCAGTCATCTCGGTCAACTCAGTCAGTCGACCGGTGGCACCTGCTGGATCTGCCCCGTGACCTCCTGCCAGCGGCGTTCGACACTTCACGTGGCCTCAAGGTGCATATGGCCTGGCACAAGCGTCGTGGTGACGTCACCGCTACTTAGTGGCGAATGGCGGTTGTTGTTGTGGGGGGGGATTGATCAAACTCGTCCCATTATTTCAACTGCCGCGCCTGGATATCGAATTTGAACCGGCGTCCTACGGATTGAAGCCGCTGTGCGCGTGACCGTGAGGATGCGTTGCACGCCGCGCTCGCAAGCCGAAAGGTCGCAGCTTCGGTCTCTCCCGCCTCGGAAGTTTGACACAAAGGGGTCATTTTTTATTGATGTGAATCTGTATGCCTGGCGGGGTTAAGCGTGGGTGGGCCCCCCTCCCACAAACTTCCAAGACGTCTCACCAGCGTGCAAGTGGAGGCCAAATAACCTGACCCTGCCAGGTTATTGTCCATCACGCTACGACACTCTTAGGTCTTTTCGGTAAAGTCACGTAGGTAAAAAAAATAAGTAATAGAAATAATATAAGAAATAATAGAAATAAAATAATGTATTACTTTATTTTGTGATTTATTATTTTATTTCTATTATTTCTTATATTATTATTTTTTATTATTTATTTTTTACCGACGTGACATTACCGAAAGAACTAAGAGTATGAATCCTTGCAGTCACGAAAGCTTCAAATCTGGCATCACGCTACGAGACATCGTAGTCTTCCCATTGTCACGTCGCGGCACCGGGAATGTTTCGCGTTCTCCTCCGACGTCGCCACAGTCCTCGCGCTCCGGGTTGGAAGCCGCCGCTCTGGGTGACATTTGACGCCATCGTTCTTTAAATCGTTTGCTATCAATTCGGAACGTTTCATTGGCAAATAATAATAATGATGAGCGGCCACCTTTAACAAAAAAAACGTCGCAGAGAGAGAGGCGCTACTGAAACAAAACACGGCGATAGTGAGGAATCGTGTTCCGAGTAGGGTGGTGGTGGTGGTAGTGGTGACTGTGGTGGTGGTGGCGACGGTGGTGGCGACGGTGGTGGTGACGGTGGTGGTGATGGTGACGGTGGTGGTGACGGTGGTGGTGGTGGTGGCGGTGGTGGTGACGGTGGTGACGGTGGTGGTGACTGTAGTGGTGGTGGCGGTAGTGGTGGCGGTGGGTGACGGTGGTGGTGGTGACGGTAGTAGTGGTGGTGGTGACGGTGGTGGTGATGGTGACGGTAGTGGTGACGGTGGTGGTGGTGACGGTGGTGGTGACGGTGGTGGTGGCGGTGGTGGTGGTGGTGGGTGGCGGTGGTGGTGCTGCCTGTAGTCCAGCGCTGTGTGGAGGCAGCAGCGAGGGGTTGGTGGCTCACACAGAGATTATGTTTGTGAAACTCCCTTCCCGTGGAGGTGGCCGTGCCCTCTGGCTCGCCACGAGAAGGCGGTACAGCAAGCAGGCTAGTCGCCATCTGTCTCCATCTGTACGGGGATCGAGCGTTGCCCCCTCGCGCAGGGCGTGGGGGTTTCTCCAGGGGTGCTCCGCTTTCCGCCTCCCCACGCGTCGTGCAATAAGCACGACGCGTCATTAACCGGCTGAAAATATCAAAATAAAAATCCCATTGTAGCAGCAGCTGAACCCTCCCGGCACATAACAAATCAATTATCAAATAAGTAAAGAGGCAGAGGCGAGAGCACAGGGTGGAGTGTGCCTATGCAGGCCGGTCCTGCGCGTCTGAGGATTCCGCGGGTTTGCCCAGGAAGCCGGTCACCGAGTCCACGCACTGCCACAGCGGGGCCTATAGACCACGCCTCTCACGTCGACACGTTGGCAGGGCACCCCCGGTCGCAGCTGTCGCTGTTCGGAAGAAGGCCTCTGGTCTACGAGCGGGCGTTAGTCTGCCGGGAGTGGGGGCGATGATTGCTGCTGTGCGTGGGGAGATCCCTGTTGTTGTGGGGGAGCGGTGGCGTAGCGGTTAGCGCCACGCTGCGCTACGAACCCGGCGGCCCGAGTTCGATTCCCGCTCACGGCCAACACCAGTGACGATTATCTGAACCGGGTCCTGGGCCTCCACCCAAGTCGACTCGGCCTCAAATGAGTACCTAGTGCGGTGTGTAAATATCATCACTGGGGAGACAAAGACGGCCGGGCGTGGTGTTGGCTACCCACCCCCTCGTGTGCCGTGCCGGCCTTCATAGGTGCTCGCTAACAGCACTTGCCCCAACAGTCTGTTAAGGCTATACGGGGGGATATTTGTTTGTTGTTTGGCCCGATTGAGTAAACTTGCGGGTAGACCCTAGTGTCGATGTGGCTAGGAGATGTTAACTACCTCGCCTGGTAACACAGGAGGTCGTGGGCTCTATTTAAGTCCACGGCTCTCTGTGCAGATCTGATTCTATGGATCTCTCTATACCGGATAACTCTGCTTTTGGTATATGCCAGTCTTCCCTCAGCCCCCACCCACTCATAAACAAATACTAACAGCAGCAAAAGCAGCCAGCAGTAGCCAGAACACAAAGGCAAAGATCCCCCGTATAGCCTTCACGAACTGTTGGGGCAAGTGCTGTTAGCGAGTAGCACCCACGAAGGCCGGCACGCGCACGAGGGGGTCAGTGGCCATTGGCGATGTCTACTACACACCGCACCGGCTACGGTGCTCGTTTGAGGCTGAGCCGACCTAGCGGAGGCCCAGGATCGTGAGCGGGGAATTCCACCTCGGGGTCTTTGCCGGGCTCGTGGCGCGGCGCGGTGCGACGCTAACAGCTGCGCCACCGCTCCCCCCCCCCTACACCCCCCCCCCCTCCATCACTCTAAGAGGTGTGGAGACAGAGCGGGGCCATATACCCAACCCTGGGCCATCGACTCCGTCTCGCCAACCTGATTTGATGGGAGCTCTCTCTCTTACTATATCTCTCCATATATTTATTTTTTTGTTATTTGTTTGCTGGTGACTGTGTATTTCGTATCGGAATCGCCTCCAGTGCTGTTGCTGCTGGCGGCAATAAAAGTTGTTTAAAAGTCAAAGTCTCCGTATATATTTATCTCTCCCTATATCTCACTCACTCACTCACTGTCACCCTGACTCACTCACTCACTCTCTGTCACTCTGTCTCACTCACTCTCTGTCACTCTGACTCACTCACTCTCTGTCACTCTGACTCACTCACTCTCTGTCACCCTGACTCACTCACTCACTCTCTGTCACCCTGACTCACTCTCTGTCACCCTGACTCACTCACTCACTCTCTGTCACCCTGACTCACTCACTCACTCTCTGTCACCCTGACTCACTCACTCTCTGTCACTCTGTCTCACTCACTCACTCTCTGTCACTCTGACTCACTCACTCACTCTTTGTCACCCTGACTCATTCACTCACTCTCTGTCACCCTGACTCACTCTCTGTCACCCTGACTCACTCACTCACTCTCTGTCACCCTGACTCACTCAATCACTCTCTTTCACTCTGTTTCACTCACTCACTCACTCTCTGTCTCACTCACTCACTCTCTGTCACCCTGACTCACTCACTCACTCTCTGTCACCCTGACTCACTCACTCTCTGTCACCCTGTCTCACTCACTCACTTACTCTCTGTCACCCTGACTCACTCACTCACTCTCTGTCACCCTGTCTCACTCACTCACTCTCTGTCACCTTGTCTCACTCAATCACTCTGTCACCCTGACTCACTCACTCACTGTCACCCTGACTCACTCACTCTCTGTCACTCAGACTCACTCACTCTGTCACTCTGACTTACTCACTCACTCACTCTCTGTCATTCTGTCTCACTCACTCACTCTGTCACCCTGACTCACTCACTCACTCTCTGTCACCCTGACTCACTCACTCACTCTCTGTCACCCTGACTCACTCACTCTCTGTCACCCTGACTCACTCACTCACTCTCTGTCACTCTGTCTCACTCACTCACTCACTCTCTGTCACACTGACTCACTCATTCACTCTCTGTCACCCTGTCTCACTCACTCACTCTCTGTCACCCTGAATCACTCACTCACTCTCTGTCTCACTCACTCACTCTCTGTCACCCTGACTCACTCACTCTCTGTTACCCTGTCTCACTCTGTCACCCTGTCTCACTCACTCACTCACACTCTGTCACCCTAACTCACTCACACACACACTCACACACACTCCCACACTCACGCTTGAGAGCGACGGAAGCGAGAGTAATACGAGCCCACATCTGCGGGCGAGGGGGACAACTCTGATTGAACGCTTCGCTGATTGGGGTCGTCAGGCCTCCTAAGTGGCGCTGTGCCTCGGAATCGGCGCTTTGATGGAGAAGCAACGACAGAGACCCCCCCCCCCCCACGGAGCGCAGCGAGGGCGGGAGAGGGGGGGGGCTCGAAGCGTGGCGGGCTTGGGGGGCACTGGGTGATTGTGATGATGATTGTGATGATGATTGTGATGATGATTGTGATAATTTTGATGATGATGATGATTGTGATGATGATTGTGATGATGATGGTGATGATGATTGTGATGATGATTGTGATAATTGTGATGATGATAATGAGGATTGTGATGATGATTGTGATGATAATGGTGATGATGATTGTGATGATGATTGTGATGATAATGGTGATGATGATTGTGATGATGATTGTGATGATGATTGTGATAATGATTGTGATGATTGTGATGATGATTGTGATGATAATGGTGATGATGATTGTGATGATGATTGTGATGATGATTGTGATGATGATGACGACTCACGCACGATGGCACGCGGCGAGGTCTGCTCGCAGAAGATATTCACAGACGAGACGCGAATGCACTGACACCATAGACACCTATAGACTAACATAGACACCTATAGACTAACCCATTGACTTAAAGGGAGTGTGTGGTGAGTGTGTGGTGTTGAGTGGGGGTGTGCGCGGTGCGGTGTGTAGTAAAACATTGCCACTAGGGAGACAAAGGAGGCCGGGCGTGGTGCTGGCCACCCACCCCCTCGTGCGCCGTGCCGGCCTTCAGAGGTGCTCGCTAACAGCACTTGCCCCTACAGTCTGCCAATGCTACACGGGGGATCTTTGTCTTTTGCGCGGTGTAGAACACACAGCAGCCCTTGCCACAACATTCCAAGTAGGTTACACGGGGGATCTTTGTCTTTGTTGCACGTGCTTATGATGTAATCGATGTTGTTGCCGTTGATGATGAATGTCCTTTTATTTTTGCTGCTGATGGCTATTTTACTGGCCGTGATTTTGATTACACTGCCGCTGGCTGCGATTTCGTTGCAGCTGATGATGCTGATGATGCTGATGATGCTGCTGATGATGATGATAATAATAATAATATTGATCTTCTGCTGCCGATGATGCTGATGATGCTGCTAATGACTACGATTACGAGGTTTCTTTTTCCTGAGTTCGATTCCCGCTCACGGCCCAGCAATATCGCTGACGAAATTATTTTTTCCGAAACCGAGGCACGGGGCCTCCCCTAGGTCGACTCGACCTTCAATTAGGCACGTGCTGTGGTGTGTGCAAACATCGACACTTTTTGGGGAGACAAAGGCGGTCGGGCGTGGTGTGTGCCAATCACGCCACCACCCCCCTCGTGCGCAGTGCCGCCTTTCGAATTGTTCTCGCTGACAGCATTAGGATGAGTTTAATCGAATGTGTTTTAAATTCTATTCCTTTCGATTTGGCATATGACCATTCTGCTGATGATGCCGATGATGATGATGATCATCATCATCATCAGTATCGTCATCGTTATCATCAGTTGGATGGATACTGGGACCATCGCTCACCATGCCGTGGCCGTGGTCGCCACGTGCCCGAGAGCGCTAAGCGTTCGCGCAGCGTGGGGTCTCAACACAGCGCGTTAATTACCAGTTTCAAGTCCAGTGCACAGCAAAAGGTGTCACATTAGCGAGCCCCCCCCCTCTCTCCACGACCCCCCCCTCTTCTCCCGCCCCCCCCCCCCCGCAATGTAACTGAGATAATGGAGGAGGGCGGGTGACGCGACGCGCGATTGATTTTTTTCCCAGCGCGCGAGAGACCGCGGGGACAGAGAGAGCGGGAGGAGAGTCGGGGGACGAGGAGGGGGGGAGGGGGGGATGAAGAGGAGGGGGGGGGAGGAGGGGGGGTGAAGAGGAGGGGGGGGAGGATGGGGGGGATGAAGAGGAGGGGGGGGAGGAGGGGGGAGGAGGAGGGGGGGGATGAAGAGGAGGGGGGGGATGAAGAGGAGGGGGGGAGGATGGGGGGGTGAAGAGGAGGGGGGGAGGATGGGGGGGATGAAGAGGAGGGGGGGAGGAGGGGGGAGGAGGAGGGGGGGGGGATGAAGAGGAGGGGGGGATGAAGAGGAGGGGGGGGGAGGAGGGGGGGTGAAGAGGAGGGGGGGAGGATGGGGGGGATGAAGAGGAGGGGGGGAGGAGGAGGAGGGGGGGGGATGAAGAGGAGGGGGGGGATGAAGAGGAGTGGGGGAGGAGGGGGGGTAGGGGGGGAGAGATAAAGGGGATCGGGGATGGGTGTCACTTCACGCCGCACGTGCACAGATCGAGACAATGCCATCACCCCCCCCCCGATAGCCATGAGCGGACTGTTTGTGGCGAGCTCGGTGCTGTTAGCGAGCACCGATTCAGCGGCAGCGCGGGACCACGAAGGGAATGGTCAGGCGAGCAGCACCCACCACGTGCATCATCATCAACATCACCATCATCATCACCGTCACCAACATCACCATCATCATCACCGTCACCATCATCATCACCATCATCATCACCGTCACCAACATCACCATCATCATCGCCATCATCATCACCATCATCATCACCGTCACCAAATCATCACCGTCACCATCATCATCACCGTCACCAACATCACCATCATCATTACCATCATCATCACCATCACCGTCACCATCACCAACATCACCATCATCACCATCATCATCACCATGACCGTCACCATCATCGTCAAGGTCACCAACATCATCATCACCGTCACCATCATCACCACCACCGTCGCCATAATTCTACTCCCCGTCCACCCCTAGCCCTGTGACCCTCTGCGAAGCCCACGACCTGCTGAGATGTCCGCAAGCGACGATGCTCGGGTATCGAACTGGGTTACCGCCGGGTCCGTAGCGCAGTGCACTAACCACTCTACCCCCCCCCCCCCCCCCAATAACAACAACAAGCGCCATTCGCCACTTAGTCGAGGTGAGGTCACCACGGCGCTTGTGCCAGGCTATGTGCACTTTAAGGCCACGTGAAGTGTCGAACGACCGCTGGCAGGTCACGGGGCAGACCCAGGTGCCACGGGTTGACCGACTGAGATGAGTGGCCGATGCACCACCTGTGCCCTCTACTGTGCCAACTTGCTGTGTTTTATCCGCTCGGCGCTCCGCTCGTTGTTGTGAGCGTCGCTCCTCCGCCCTCCGTTGTTGTTGGAAGGCGACTGCCTCCAACTGCCCAGCAGCGTCCTTCACGAGCCTCCTCCACAGAGGCCGCTGGTACCGGTGATTGCCAAGTCCATTCAACCTCAACAGATGATGCAGCCACTGAGGATGATTGTGGCGATGATGTCTTAGTGACAATAGCACTCACTGCTTATCTGCCCAAGCCGCGTTTGACCCCGTGAACTGTTACTCAGGAGGCTCCTGGCCAACACCAATGCCATTGATGAAAAATAAAACAGGACGTGTTAGGATGTTCAAACACGATATAGATATGTGTTCATCATTTTGGATACTGGCACAAAGGTAATACTAATAATAATTTCATTTTGCATAACATCATTTATGCAATTGCATCCCGCAACGCTGCAGTTCCGTATGAAATAAAAATAAAATAAACCCCACTACTTATCATATAAAAATGTTAATACATAAATAACGATAAAAAATGAATAGGTAAATAATGGGAATACGTAAATAACGAGAAAAAATGCACATAACAAGAAAAAACAAACCATCGGAAAGAAAATTAATTAAAATAAATAAATCCATTCAGTCTCCGTACCCGAGACCACAATCCCAACATTTCGCCGGATTTTGGAGAGCATTCACTGGAGGGGCGGTGGTGGAGTGGACAAAAAGTCACGAGCCAGTTAGACAATAATGTTAATGCCTCTTTTCCAGCGTCCCATGGATATAACCAATACGAATGTATAATACCAACACCATGTGAGACTAGGCTCTAATAAAAGCTGTCTCGGGTGTGGACCAATCAACTTCAAGGACAGTGCATACATTATCAGAGTTGTGTTTTTTGTTTGCATTCCGACCGTAGGCATTGTGGTCAATGCAAACATGACTTCTTGTAAAAAAGGTGTCAGTTTTTTTTGCCAGATAAAAGGGTAAAAAAACAATTATCAATGCGAACGTTGTTATTGTAATCAAAGCGTGTTTGCCGCGGGTCCACGCGGTTACTGCAGCCTTTGACGCCTTGTGAGAGGCGCGTCTCTTCGGCGTTTAAACATCTTAACCCCTCCCGTATCACTGCCGGGAAGGGTCCAATCCAAATTATTCTTTCATCAAACGATTATTATGATTAATAAATCGATTTTTTCACAATTCATGACATCGATTTGTATTTACGAAGCGAACTAGCGATGTGTGAAGGTGGACACCGCAGATCCAGAGGTCGCCCGTTCCATTCGATCTCCCTGCGCGGCAGTCGAAACGATGGGTATGAGATTCTTAAACCCTCACGCACCACCACTACCACCACCCTCCTCTGTTCACCCAGCAGCAGCAGCAACAGCAGCAACAGCAACAGCAGCAGTAGCAGCAACAGCAGCAACAACAGCAGCAACAGCATCAGCAACAGCAACAACAGCAGCAGCAGCATCAGCAGCAACAACAGCAGCAACAGCAGCAGCAACAGCAGCAGTAGCAGCAGCAGCAGCAGCAGCAACAACAGCAGCAACAACAGCAGTAGCAACAGCAACATCAGCAACAGCAGCAGCAACAGCAGCAACAACAGCAACAGCAGCAGTAGCAACAGCAGCAACAGCAGCAGCAACAGCAGCAACAGCAGCAGCAGTAACAGCAGCAACAGCAGCAGCAGCGTATAAGTCGGTAACGCCGCAGCTACTCGATCGGCAGGTCGGGTGTGATGATGGTGGTGGTGGGGTAAAGTGTGGGTACTCCCACATCTTCTCCCTGGACATCCCTCTAGTGAAGGCATTTCTGCCAGCAGTGGAGTGAACAAGACATGTCAGGACTGCGACTTTATCGCATTTTGACTTTTTTTTAAGTAACCAGCTGTGATATGCACAGGACGTGTGTGATGATGATGATAATGATAGGGAGCGATTCCTAATATGTATGGTAAACAGTTGTCCGGCACGATATGGTGGTGCTGTTTACATGTGAATACGTAATTGGTACGCACGTGTACACAGGTTTCCCTCGCTTTGTGCGGCGGGTTCGCTTTGTGCGGATGGTTCGCTTTGTGCGGCGGGTTCGC
The DNA here is from genome assembly GCF_965212315.1 of Lampetra planeri. Lineage (NCBI taxonomy): Eukaryota > Metazoa > Chordata > Hyperoartia > Petromyzontiformes > Petromyzontidae > Lampetra > Lampetra planeri. Next base: position 89,494 of record NW_027615084.1, on the reverse strand, counting down.
TTTGTGCGGATGGTTCGCTTTGTGCGGCGGGTTCGCTTTGTGCGGATGGTTCGCTTTGTGCGGATGGTTCGCTTTGTGCGGCGGGTTCGCTTTGTGCGGATGGTTCGCTTTGTGCGGATGGTTCGCCTTGTGCGGGTTCGCGCTGCACGAGGCTGTCCGATCGCTGCTCCAAAATTCGCGACTCGCGGTTTGAATTCACTCATATCCGTGACTATGGAACCACATTGTCTGTGTGTTTGTCTTGTGTGTGCACTGTGTGTGTAGTATGTGTACTGTGTGTGTGTATACTGTGTGTACTGTGTATATTGCGTATACTGTGTACTGTATATGTATTGTGTGTACGGTGTGTGTGCTTACTGTGTGTGCACTCTGTGTGCTCTGTGTGTACTTGCTGTGTGTACTGTGTGTGCCGTGTGTGCTTACTGTGTGTGTACTGTGTGTACTGTGTGTACTTACTGTGTGTGCACTGTGTGTGTAATTGCTGTGTGTGTTCTCTGTGTGTACTGCGCGCTACTCACTTTTTTGGAATGCATCGACTACGACTCCTACCACTACCACGTGGGACGAGGGAAACTTGTACTGTGACTCTGTGTGTATAGGAGATGTTCATTGCTGTGGATGGTAATGATTCTGCTGATGATGACAATTCTACTGATGACGATTCTGCTGATAACGATTCTCCTGCTGCTGATGATTTTGCTACATTTGATTCTGCTGCTGATGATGATGATTCTGCTGATGACAATTCTGCTGATGACAATTCTGCTGCTGCTGATTCTGCTGCTGATGTTTCTGCTGATGATGATTCTGCTGATGGTTATTCTGATGATGATTCTGCTGCTGATGACGATTCTGCTGCTGCTGATATTGCCAAGGGAGCGGCGGTACGCGCCCGAGACGTACGTCCGAGCAAGGAGACGGAGCGAACAACAACATCAGCTCGCGTGCCCGAGCTGGGATGATTATTTTGTGGTGTCGGTGGGATCGCAGGAGGTGGCGGCGGATTGCAGAGATCCTACATCCAGCAGTGGAGTGATCATGGCTGCTGCTGCTGATGATGATGATGATTATTGTAAACAGTTTGTGTGATGGTAATGATGTTGACAACTATTGCTGCTGCTGATTTTGATGGTGGTAACTATTAAGATAAATATTGATGATCGTGATGATGGCTTGTTGCTACAATTCTTTTTATTTTCGAAATCAAAATAATAGCGTAAAAAACACCCCCACACACATTACCTTCACCCAGACAGAGGCAGACACAGACAATTCCTCTGCCATGCACACCTCAACTCCTCCACGTGTACACAATCCCACCTCCACCACACACACCGCACCACCACCACGTGTACACAATCCTACCACTACCACGCACACCACACCACCACCACGTGTACACAATCCCACCTCCACCACACACACCACACCACCACCACGTGTACACAATCCCACCTCCACCACACACACCACACCACCACCACGTGTACACAATCCCACCTCCACCACACACACCGCACCACCACCACGCACACCGCACCACCACAACGCACACCGCACCATCCCCCACCGCCGCTCCCCTTCCGCGTTCCCTCCCCACCATTTGCCCCACCACGACAGAGGTCGTGTCCCTATTGAGGCGCAGCGAGGCGTAACGCCGCAGAGAACACCTCCCCCCACCTCCTGCCGCGAGACATCGATCCCCGAAGCTGCATTAGCGCCCCCAGCCTCTCCCACCTGAAGCGCGCCTCTCACCTCCTCCTCCTCCCCCCCTCCACTCTCTCCCCACCCCTCCCCCTCCCCACCACCTCTGGGTCCACAAACGCGTCAATTCGGACCTATCACCCCGTGATGCTTCCCACGTAGCCCACACATCCTCATCCACCCTTCAGATCTCCCACACGGTGCTCGCGATTCTCTCTCGACACCGTTGTGAACTCTGTGACGTCTCGCCTCCTCGCCTCTCCCCCCCACCTCCTCATCCACCTCGTCCTCCCCTCTCATCGCTTCTTCCCTCCCCCCCCCTCCTCCACCTCTCCCTCCCCTCTCATCGCCCCCCCCCCACCTCCTCCACCTCGTCCTCCCCTCTCATCGCCTCTTCTCTCTCCCAGTCGCTGGTGACTTGAGAGACCAAACAGCTCCCTGATCTTGAGATCCGGGCGGCTGGAACCCGGACTCGGACCCAGGTTCTCGGTGTCGCCACGGCAGGGAGCACGTGTCAATAGAAGTTCGTATCAGTGATGATGGTCATATTAAATTTTTTTAACAATTTTGTAACTTTTTTTTTTACCAGGTAAGGCCCACTGAACTATATCGATATGGCTACCTTTTTCAGAAGCGACCTGGCCACAAGTGATAGCTAAACGAAGTGGCTGATCGTCGTGTGGCACTGCCCTTGTGCCAGGCTAGGTGCACACTTTGAGGCCACGTGAAGTGCCGAAGACTCGCTGGCAGGAGGTCGACGAACAAACCCAGCAGGTGCCATGGGTCGCACTGACTGATACGACTCGGCTGCATTTTAGCCGCCCGGCGCTCCGCTCGATGTTGTGAGCGTCGCTCACGTAAACACGCACACAAATACAGACACACGTGGACTGAAATACACGCACACCTAGACACGCGCGCACACACACCCACTCAAGTACGCACTTAAACAGTCATACACCGCGGCCAAACATACATTCGCACGCACATTAACACAAATACAGTAGTATGTGCATACGCACAAACGCAAAATCATAGCCGCACGCATACACAGACTCCCTCGTGTAGCCGTAACGGACTGTTGGGGCAAGTGCTGTTAGCGGAGCACCTATGAAGGCCGGAACGGCACACGAGGGGGTGGGTGGGTGGCCAGCACCACGCCCGACAACTTCGACGCCGATGTTTAAACACCACACCAGGTACTCATTTGAGGCTGAGCCGATGTCCGTCACTGTCGCTGGTCGCGTGCGAGAATCGATCTCGGGTCAATTGGGTTCGTAGCGCAGTGCGCTAACCACTGCGTCACCGCTCCGGCATCCACCAATAGATAGCACACATACGCACACACACGGACACACACATACACGGACACACACACACGGACACACACACACGGACACACACACACTCATCTCATCCAACAGCTCCCCCCCCCCCCCATTGGCTCACTCGCCCCCAAAATTAGCGCGCTCCAAATTACAGCAATTAGCGCACAGCTGGCGAGGGAGAGCTCCCGTCTCGGCCGGGACTAAAGCGTGCCCAGGTGAGCGCTCTGTGTGTGTGCCCAGAGACACGCGCGCGCGTGTGTGTGTGTGCGTAGAGACGTGTGTGTGTGTGCGTAGTGTGTGTGTGTGTGCGTAGTGTGTGTGTGTGCGCAGTGTATGTGTGTGCGCGTGTGTGTATGCCCAGAGACACGCGCGCGCGTGTGCGTACACGCGTGTGTGTGTGCGCGTGGAGACACATGTGTGTGTATGTGTGTGCGTGGAGACACATGCGTGTGTGTGTTGCCCTTCCCTCGCACCTCCGATTAGCACGGCGGGCTACGTGCGGTGCGAAAGAAGTTACACATGCATGCGTGTGCCCGTAGAGACACATGTATGTGTGTGCGCGCGCGTAGATACACATGCGTGTGTGCGTTTTGTGCACGTAGACACATGCGTGTGCGCGTGTATTTGTGTGCGTATGTGAGGTGTGAAAAAGGGGTATACGTGCGTGCGTGTGTGCAGATGAAAGGAGGGGGGGGAGTGTGCGTGTGTGATCGTGCGAACGCGCGAGGCAGTGTACGCGTGTGGAGCGGTGGCGCAGTGGGTAGCGCACTGCGCTACGAAACCGGCGACGCGAGGCCGATTTCTCGCTCACGGCCACCAACACCGGTGACTCTCATCCGAACCGATCCTGGGCTTCCCCTAGATCGACTCGGCCTCAAATGAGTACCTGGTGCGGTGCATTGTAAACATCGCCACTGGGGAGACAAAGGCAGTCGGGCGTGGTGCTGGACACCCACCCCCTCGTGTGGCCGTGCCGGCACTTGCCCCAAACGTCTGCTAAGGCTATGCGGGGGGTCTTTATCTTTGTATAATGATGTAGGCGAGTGGGGGAGGCATGGTGTCATCGCTGCTTTGCTACGAACCCGGCGGCCTGATATCGCATATGGGCCACGGCTAACATCAGGTATCGCTCAACACGAATGATATCCGCGACATGTTGTGGAGATGCAGGTTATAGATCCACCTGTTGTCCATGGGAGCTGGGGTTCACTCACAGCCAGGGTTTCAGACACCCCTGGTCAGTGCGATGTCTTACAATGTGGCGAGATGTTAACGATCTCGCCTGGTATACAGGAGGTCGTGGCTTCAATCCTGGTCCTGACGCCTGCTGTATATTTGGAATTTGCGTGTCTCTCTCTCTCTCCCCATGGCCGCTTGGACTTTTTCTCCGGGTCCTTCGGCTTTCCCCTCCACATTTAGAAACATGCGTTTAAGAGTCTTTGGCTGCAATACATTTCCACATGATGGCCCACTTCGTTGAGCAATCATTTGTGGCCAGATCGCTTCTGAAAAAGAGCTACATAGTCGAGCTCTGTGGGCCTTACCTAGTTACATAAAATAGTTAATAGTTTTAAAGTACGCGTCTGTATGTGTGATACATCTCGTGTTTATGCGTACACACACACACACATATACACGTGTATGTGTGTGTGTATGGAGGGGAGCGGTGGCGCAGTGGTTAGCGCGCTGCGCTCCGAACTGGCGACCGCGTTAAATTTCCGCTCACGGCCAACACCTAAACCGGTCATGGGCCTCCTCGAGGTCGACTCAGCCTCAAATGAGTACCTGGTGCGGTGTGTAAATATCACCACTGGGGAAACAAGAAAAGCGGCCGGGCGTGGTGTTGGCCACCCACCCCCTCGTGTGCCGTGCCGGCCTTCGTAGGTGCTCGCTAACAGCACTTGCCCCACCGTGCTGTCACGGGCTATACGGGGGATCTCTTGTTTGTTTGAACAGCAGACTTTGTGTACGTGAACGCGCCCACCACGTGTCCCCCCAGCGACCCCCCCCCCCCCCACACGCATGCAGCAGCAACACCTGTGTCTGGGGCGAGGCGTCCGAGAGGGAACGAACAAAACCCCCAGCCACCCACGCCACCACTCACCCACCGCTCACCCACCCACCCAGCCACCAGCTCACCCACCCACACAGCCACCAGCTCACCCACCCACCCACCGCTCACCCACCCACCCACCGCTCACCCACCCACCCAGCCACCAGCTCACCCACCCACCCAGCCACCAGCTCACCCACCCACACAGCCACCAGCTCACCCACCCACCCAGCCACCAGCTCACCCACCCACACAGCCACCAGCTCACCCACCCACCCAGCCACCGCTCACCCACCCACCCTACCCACGCGCCGTCTCTGGGGCCACAGGTAACGTCACAATTACCCGGCTAATGGAACGCGCTGACCCGGTTAATTGAAGCCGTGTTCACGTCACGAGTCCCAAACAGACTGCGCATTAATTTGCTGTAATTGAAGGCGGTTGTCATGGGGGGGGGGGGGGCTGGGTGGTGGTGGTTGATGGCGGATGCCAGAGTCGTGGTGGGTAGGGGCGGTGTGGGTGGTGGGTGGTGGTGTGGGTGGTGGTGTGGGTGGTGGTGTGGGTGGTGGTGTGGGTGGTGGTGTGGGTGGTAGGCGGTGGTGTGGGTGGTGGGTGGCAGTGTGGGTGGTGGATGTTGTTGTCGAGGGGCTGTGGGGGAGGAGGGGATGGATGGGGTTGGATGCATCCGAGTGTGACAGGTTTCCCCTCGGTTTTGTTACCGTATTAGTGATAACGCTACATTATGAGTGTCCAGCTACTTTGGGTTGTGTGGATAATGTATGAACTTCTTTCGCGCCGTACGTATCCAACTGTGCTCATCGGATGTGCGGGAGGGGGGGGCAAACTAATCACAAAATGAGTTTTCTATTTGGATGATTTATCATAGCTCGTGCCTTCCTAATATGGAAAGGAAGGCAGAGCATTCCAGACGGCCGCAGCAGCAGCAGCCAAATACTCTAAACGCATGATGTTGATTCTAAATGTGGAGGGAAAACCGGAGGACCCGGTTAAAAATCCACCCGGCCACGGCGAGAGAGACACTCAAAACTCCCAAATAAACAGCAGGCGTCAGGGTCGGGATCTAACCCACGACCTCCTGTATACCAGGCGAGGTAGTTCACATCTCGCCACCGCGAATACGAGAGTACCCAGGTAAGAGAAACCCCTCACGCGGACAAGGTTAAAGCGGAAACGTTTCCCCACAGACGGGTCTAACGATCCACGTCTGTTTAACACGTAGCAGGCTTTCGCGACCAATATTATTCATAATCAACGTTTTTGGGTTGAGATCGCGTTATTTATAAATGTGTCGTAACCCTCCATAACCATTCTGGCGAACTGCCCGATGATGCTGGATGCAATTACCAGCGAAAAGTCGTACTCAAAAATTGTAAATGTTGTGGTTTCACGCTTCAACACACCGGTGGGCTAAAGCAGTGAACTATTTGTCTTTTATCAACGTGACACTTTGTTGCTGATTGGCCGTGTCGGTTGGTGGAGGGTTAAGACACCTTTATAAATAATGCGATCTAAAATCAAAAACGTTGATTATGATCGACGTCTGTACCTGCCAACATCTGGCCACCTCGTAGCCCGACGCCCCTGAAACGACAGCCGTGACATCCCAAGGGCAAATCCTATCCGAGCGCCACTCGCCAGGCTCAACGCCTGCCGAGCTTGCGAGCTCGAGGCGAGATCGGTGGCGCGCGCAGGACGATCGAGGGATGAGCGAGGGGGGGACGCTGTCTTCACCGGCCACGTTCAACAAGAGGCACAGCATCGATCCACATTTATTGTCACCTTTCTTTCCCACCTCCCTCCCTACCTTTTCCATAGAATCTCACAGGGCCGCACCACGTCGCAAACGCGTTCGACTCCCTGCCCAACTACTACTGTGCCTTTTATTATTCTGCACATGACCGATTGACCGCTATCTCTCTAAATATATACTGTATATAAAATAAATATGCTCACAATATCCTTAGTGTCTTGAGATGCCATGCTATTTAGATCGTATGTAAATCATAATCGCGTTCTTTCGTATTGATTAATAAGTTTTTTTTGGGTTAGATTGCTAAAATATTTACGCAATCTATTTTTAAGAAATCCTCTATTATGGATATTGGTCGCGAACGCCTACGTGTTAAAACTGATCAATAACAGATTACATGTTATTTTTATTTATCCACTCAATCCTAATTGTATTGTGATTGCATTGTATATGGGATTCGTCTAGTTTACTCGCGAATGAGGATCCTACGGAACCCTCAAGCCAAATACAGGGTGATTCAAAGCAATTGTTAACATTTTTTTAAGCACCCTGTAAACCAACAGACATCGTCTTCTCGCCACTCACCCAGTGCGTCTTCGGCCGTGAGGCAGGTTCGTAGTTTCACCGATTAAAAACCATCACGATCCATGGGCAGATAGCCCCAGGTGTCCCCACTGCACACTTCGTTTCCAATCTCCTCGTGTCAATATGCTCAAGTAGTGCCACATCTTTCTAGCACCGATCTCTTACATCGTCAAAAAATGTAATTTCTAAATCATGGCCAGGCACGCTATCATTGCACTGGAGCGACAACTGCTGCATCGACGGATTAAAATTTACGGACGTAACACGAAGAGCCGTTAAAAGTCTTTTGTCTCAATCTAGATTTGAAGTTTTCGTGACTGCAGGGATCCATACTCTTTGGTTCTTTCGGTAAAGTCTCATTGAAAGACGTTTAAAACGAGCATCGGACAGCGCAAGACACAGCATAGGTGTGTTGTGGAGTGAGTCTCGGGGTACAAACCACACAAGAACCCGTGCGAGTGTGTGGAGGGACCCAGTGAACAGACATGAGCTCTCGCCCGCGATGTTTAGTTGCGTATCACGTGCTAATAACGAGCTGTTTCTGCGAGAGCGGCCTCCTCCTATAAGCGGGGTAGTCAAGAGTACCTTTCAACACACTTCCTGAACTATTTAGTTTACTAGGTTAGGTCCACGACTGAGCTGTAGAGCTCATTGTCATAAGCGACCTGGCTATCACAAATGATGATAGATCAACTTCGTGGCTTATCACGTGGAAATGTATGGCAGCAGCCCAATACTCTTAAACTCGTCACGTTGATTCTAAACGTGGAGGGGGAAAAAAGAACCGGGAGGGCCCGGAGAAAAACCCACCTGACCACGGGGAGAGAAACACGCAAACTCCAAATATACAGCGGGCGGCGTAAGGATCGAGATCGAAATGACGACCTTCTGTATACCGGGCGAGGTATTTTGCATCTCGCCACCGTGGCAATGTTGAATAGGCACCCCCAGTGGCAGCTGCCTTGTGGTGTACGAGGTGTCTCAGGGCCTGGCCTGCAAACGGGCATTTGTCTGACGGTAGGGGGAGTGGCGTTGCGATTGTCGCCGCTGTGTGTAATCCCAATAGAATAGGCTTGCAGGTACATTCTCGAAGCCGGCAAAAACTAAATTGAGGTACCATTGGAACCTCATTTGCCAGTAGAAAAATATGATAATTGTTTTTTTACCCTTTTATCTGGCAACAAAACTGACACCTTTTTACAAGGAGTCATGTTTGCATAGACCACAATACCTGCAGTCATAATGCAATCAACTTCAAGGACAGTGCATACATTATCAGAGTTATGTTTTTTGTTTGCATTATGACTGCAGGTATTGTGGTCTATGCAAACATGACTCCTTGTAAAAACGTGTCAGTTTTGTTGCCAGATAAAAGGGTAAAAAAACTATTATATTAAAGCCGTTCCGAACAACGCGCTGTACCGCACGATCAGAAAACCACGCGGGAGAGCGGTGCGGCAACAACCGTGAACAGACGAGTCTCACCCACGCACCGCGCACCGTCGCATCGTTAATTTATTGCAAAATATGAATCTCACATCGCGCGCGCGACAAGCCGGCTAATCGTCATCTTCGTGACGAAATTAATCGCCGGATCGAGACATTTTGATTCTTTCATTTAAAAAAAATCGGAAATAATGTCCGCTTGATATTTGAGACTGCAAGCTTCCCCCATACGATATGGCCCACGCGCCAACTCTGCAGTATATTATTCAGTATTTAACTGTGAACACTGTTATTTCATCAATGCTTTATCGTTTGACAACGTAGAGGTTTTTTTTGCATTTTGAACATTTTGTAACCACATTATACGTGACTCTTTCTTGTGTGAACCGCGACAGTAACGCAACGCGGGGAAAAAAAATTCACCTTTAAATATATACGAAGAACTGTTTACATATATAATATAAAATGATTAAATGCAGGCAGCTTCAATTTGGGAGCGACAAAGCGCCGATTGTGACCAGAGAAGGCAATGGGGGACTCCGTTTGCGGCCTTCCTACCGATAAAAAAAAATATGTACACACTCATCAGCTGTGCTTGCGTGCTTCCCTCGGGTAAAAACAAAATGCTGGCAACTAATTTCAGTAGTGAGGCATTTTCACTGCGTCCAAGGGTCGTTCTAAATACTGCCAATGGGAGCGGCACGATTCACCGTTCACGATTTCGCTCGGCCCGCCGACACCGGGCAGCATGGGTACACACACACGTCCGATCCATCTAATCAGTGGGCGCAGACCCAACTAGTTTGCCAAACGCATTTACGGTATCAATCGGGTTTATATATATGGCCAATTTGCATGGCACATCACTGCTCAAAGCCCCCCTAGGCATTTCATGAGCGGGGTTGCGATTTGATTCAAAGAAACAACTTTGTTTGCGTCGTATTGTCACCGTCCCCGCTGTATTGTAGTCGTCGTGTTCACTCCATTAGTCGAAATGTAACACGTCACGTGCAATTTGTACGAATTGGAATCAATCAATTATATTCAATGCGTGCATCCTTAACGTTATCATTTATTGGTGATCCACGAATGGAGATTTTGGCACACGCCTAACGGCCAAACATTATAAATTCCAAATGGGGGGTCATCACATTATTTGACTGGCAACGGACGTTTGTATATTGGTACCACGAAGTGTCTTGCCACCTCAGCTGAAAGCGAGGCCTGCTCTTGGCCCACGGACTTGACAGTCAACACCCACACTGCCGCCGCCGCCGATGATGACAACGGAGACGACAAAAGATGTACCAGGCGACCAGCCACACTCCAACAACGTGCCACTCAGCAGATGGGGAAACATCCCAGCAACTGGAGAGGAATTTCCTTTGAGGACGGAACAAGATGCATAACTACACACAACCGCGTACAGCAACAAGCACGGAAGATCTGTAGCCAACACCCCCACAACGATGCAGCCCGTGGATCCGACAACAGCTGAAGGTAGTGGAACTCTTGAATGCTCGTGACGGTCGGTGGCGGTCGACAGGGCAGCCGTACACGAGTATTACCGATAGGAATCGTCGTTACGGCGTGCCCACGATGAATTGATGGCCGTCTCTTGCTTGGCGTGGGGGGGGGAGGCTCATTCAAACGGACCGACAACGAAAGGAAAGGAGAGGGTAGGGGGTGGCAGGGGAGGTGGTAGTGGAAAGCGGACCAGTCAAACACCACGAGCGAGAACAACGCGTTCCGCAACTCGGGGAATTCGCCACACTGGGCAGACGGGATGCATCGAGCGTCAACGCCAGGAAACAAGCGTAAGAACAACGCCGCCACCGGCATCGCCGCCGACGCCGCCACCGCAGAGTTGAAAGGGAATGCGGTTGCGGCGAATGTGCTCACTGGAGCGTGTGCAGGCTAAAAGAAAGCGGCACGGCGTGATTCGCAGTGGGATAGGCACAGCAGCCTGCACAGCGCTGTGCATTTATCGGGCACGTCGGAGGAAAGAGGTGAGGGGGGGGGAAGAAAAAAATATAAAACTCTACATGAGCTGCAGTAATTGGGCAGTAATGATCTAACAGTGTCTTGCATTCACTTCAAAACACTTCCCAACCCCCCCCTAACCCTCCCCCCAACCCCGCCCCCTCCAACACAAAATGCCGTGCTTTGTGGTACGCTATGCGAGCCTCTTGGTCGGACAAATTTCCTCCCTCTGCTGCGCATTTTTTGTTTGTTCTCAGCAGTCGGCCGCCATCATCCTGCGCACGGAAGGGCGAGTAAAACCGTGGTGGGTACAACCGTGGGCGAGTAAAACCGAGGCGAGGTCGGTTAAACGCGTGGAAGCAATGACGTAGTTAAAATACGAGCTACTCTAACAATTGCGTACATTATCATGTCACAAGTGGCTTACTTTGAACTTAATTTGAAGTTTAAACTCGGGAAATTATAGCATCACGATTTTTTTTTTTGTCGGCAGCAAACACTTATAGAGGCAAATTTGTCGAGATCCAGTGGTCATCCCTAATTGGCAACCACCAACCACGCCCCCCTCGCCCCCCACCCCCACAAAGGTACAACCAGCTCATGTGAAAATAGAGAAGGGGCAAGGGGGGGTCAGTGGGTGCCTCCGTGTTAGCTACGCGCATCGCGTTTTAACAAACGCGGATTACGTGCGCGACCGAACGACGCACACAGATAAGGGGCGATCGTTCCCCCCCCACCCACCCCTCCTCCCCTCGCACTTCTCCCCAGGGGAGACGCGTTGCCCGCAATGCAGAGGGAGGACGGAGAAGCGTTCTCTGTCGCGCGCTCGACTTTGTTCCTGTCGCGTGTCGGCCCTCGGCGGTGTTTCCCGGCCCCTTCCCCCCCTGGAAGGCCTCGGGTGTCGCGGCCGTCAGGGCAGAGAAGAAAGCCCCGATGGTGGTGGCGGTGGGGGGCTGACAGGGAGAGGGAGAGAGAGGGGGGGGACTAGAACTCATCGTGCCGCGTCAGGGCCTCGCCAAAGTTGGTCGCTTGGCTTCCCACGAAGAGGTCGTGCTTGTCCAGGATCTCCTCCTTGCTCAGCTTGCCGTCCTGAGCATAGCGCAGCAACAAAGACAAAGATTCCACCCCGATTAGCACGGTTGGCTGTGTAAAGCGCAAAAGAAGTTAAACATAATACATACAATACAGGACAAGTGCTGTTAACGAGCACCTACAAAGGCCGGCACGGCACACAAACGGCGGGTGACCAGCACCGTGCCTGGCAGCCTTCGTCTCCTGAGTGCTGATGTTTACACATTGCACCAGGTACTCGTTTAAGGCTGAGACGGCCTAGGGGAGGCCCATGACTGCTTCAGATATTCCTAACCAATGGTGGGCTGCGAGCAGGAATGGAACCTCAGGGTCGCCGGGTTTATAACCACTGTGCCGCCGCCCATAACAACACCACAGACACACTCGCCCCCAACATGGAATACACACTCGGTTCATACACTACACTTGTAGCACCTAACATGCCACAACATAGTAAAACACATCTCCCACGGCACACGCACAAATCCCACCACCGCTCCCACACACCACACCGCAGATTGGTACGAGGGGACAAGAGAACGCTTCAACGACCGCTCGTTTGCACCGATCGGGTTTTCGCGAACCCGGCGGGTTGTCATGGTGACGTGGAGGTGTCACCTTGTCGCTGTCCGACTCGTAGACGAGGTGGCGGGCCTCTGCCTCCGCGTGGTCGTAGTCCGAGGGCAGGATCCAGGCCATCGTCTCCTCCTTGTCCATCTTGCCATCCTTGTTGGTGTCGCGGAAGTCCGTGAACTGCTGTCGCTCCGTCTTCACCCACTCGGGTTCCTCGCTCTCCCCGGCCTGGTTGTACATGTCCCCTGTGGGAGGGGGCAGAGGTGCGCAGAGGTGGTAAGGTGGAGGTGGTCAACGCTAACATGGTGGATGCAACATTGGGTCAAGTGCTTCCAACAAGACGCTTGCGGTGATGCGGGATTTTGTGAGGGTTAGGGTAAAGCTTACAAAAAGTACTTGACAATCTTGTATACGTATATATACATAACAAGACAAAGATCCCCTCTACAACCGTGAACAGACTGTTGTGGCGAGTGCTGTTAAGAGAGCACCTATGGAGGGCAGCACGGCCCACGAGGGGATGGGTGGCCAGCACCACAGACACAGGATTTATATAACATCTGAATTCAATCGAACCTCAAGACGCTGTAGAGAATCAGTGGACATTCAAAGAGAGGGGTAGTCAGTCATGTCTTAAGTCTGCACCTGGACAGGGCCGAGGAGTCGACAGTAAATGTGTTTAAGTGTCATGGGAAGAGATTGAAAGACAAATAAAAGTTGAAAACAGATCCCAATCAGTGCTGCTTTAGGTTAATGTGGCTATTGCTGGCAGCATCTTCATTGCCATTTTTGTGTTTAGTTTGTTGTCCTTCCCCCGCACATCCGATTAGCACGGCTGGCCTACATACAGTTCGAAATAAGTTCAACATACATACAAATATACATGCGTCACATCATCTTCAATGCACTTGATTTCATCAGAGTTTAGAAGAGAGTTGAGCATGGTTAACCTCAGAATGACACTCCCTCAGAACACCTTTGGCTGTGAGGTGGCTAAGAGAGATGGCTTACAGCTTCGTATTGAATCCATAGCTGTGTGAAGCATTCAGTGCAATTTCCCAAAGTGTGCGTGGGGTTATTTTTGTTCCCCCCACGCAACACTTGATGCGCAGCGATGTATTTCTATAACAAAGTTTTAGTTTTTTTTGGGTTAGATGGCTTAAACATGCGTTGCTAAACCCGTCACCACCCGACACGGCCAATTACTAAGGAGTGTCAAGTAAACAAAACGTGACGATTAGTTACTAGTTCGGCGCACGGGTGTGTTGGAGACTGAACCCACAGCATTTACAATTCGATAAGTGTGCTGCTCCGCTGGCGATTACGCGATATAATCCAAAACAAAAACAAAACTTTATTGTGGTAGCCTATGTGTTAAACCGATCAATGTCTTTATGAGCCACCTGCACACAAAGTCATGTTTACAACAGGATTCTGAGGCCTTCCCGGTATTGCCAACAGCCCTCCCCCCAAGGTGCCTTTCAAAGGCCGGTGCTTTTCCGAGCAAGTCCCAGGGGGCTTACCGATGTACTCGTTCAGATCAATGAAGCCATCTCCGTTCTTGTCAATGTCTTCCATGGTTTCCTGAAAGAGATGGAAAGGTGCCTGCTTGAGAACAAAAGACGATCAACAACAAAACACACACGAAGCAGAGCCCGCAGCCCGTCAGGAATTTCCACCGCAGGCATTTCCTGCAAAGGGTTGCCACGAGGCACTTTGCCAAACATAGCATGGCTTAATTTCACTCCTCCTCCCCACCTGATAGTTGCTGCTGCTAGTCAGCAGGGCTTAATAAACCGAGTTTAACACATAGGCTTTCGTCACCAATATCATCCATAATACAGGTTTTGGCTCTCCAACACATCGGCATGCTGTACTAGTAACGAACTGGCATGTTCTGTTAACGTGACAAACCTTACTAATTGGCTGTGTCGGGTGGTGGCGGGTTTAACGACATATATTTACGCGATCTAACTCAAAAAACAACCTGTATTATGTTTAATAAACTGCTCCGCATCGTAGTTGGCAACGTTCTAAATCAGATGAAGAATGGATGCCTTTAACGTTTTTGGCAGGCAAACACATGTACACCGTTATCAACACGACTGTCATTTGCCCATAAAAGGCAGTGTTTTTGTCAGTACGTTATTCGTGCCAGGACGGATTCACTTTGAGACCACGTGAAGTGTAGAGGCACGGGACCGACCCAGGTGTCATGGGTTAAATGACTGAGACGATTAGCAGACACCACCTGTGAGGCCGCTCACTGTGCTACATTGCAGAGCGGGAATCGAACTCGGGCCGTCGGATTCGTAGGCGCAGCGCGCTAACCGCACACACGTACACGCACGCACACACGTGTGGGCACGAGCCCAGACGTACGGTGACGATGATGTCCTTCATGTGCTCAAACTCCTCGGGATGCAGGAAGGCGGTGAACTCCTCCTTGGAGGCTTGCCCGTCGCCGTCCACGTCGGCCGCCTTGAACCTGCGCTCGTCGCGCCCCAGCATCTGCTTGTAGTTGAAGCCGTCCTCCTCGCCGCCCTGCGCCTCCTCTGGTGTCACGCACGCGACGGCGGAGAGAATCACCGGTGCCGACTAAAAGCACTCAATTCAGGATTACGTGCAGCAATGTGCGTACGACCCGGCCTCAGACGAGTACCTGGCGGCGAGGTGTGTAAACATCGCCACTAGGGGAGACAAAGGTGGACGGGCATGGCGCTGGGCACTCACCCCCTCCCCCCCCCCCCGTGCCGGCCTGTATAGGTCCTGCTCGCTAACAGCACTTGCCCCAACAGGCTGTTAAGGCTAAACGGGGGTTCTTTGTATGTATGTTGAACTTCTTTCACGTTATACGTAGCCAAACCGCGCTCATGGGAAGTGCAGGGGGGGGGGGGGAAGGACAAAAAACTAAACACAAAATGCAATTCTAAAGAAACTAGTTTTCAATCTGGATTTAAAAGTGCATAGCTCCAGTGGCTTCCCAATAAAATCAGCGGCTTCCACATAAAAGCGATCACCGGCCCCTAACTTGCAGGCCAGTTTCGAGTCACCTTGTTCTGCACAGGGACAGCTTCCCCTGGGGGTGGCCCTTCGAACGTTTGAGATGAGATGTGACGGCGAGGTGCTTTGAGTTGCCAAGGCATTTAAGCGCCACAAGCGGAAAATATTTGGATCATAATATAAAGGGGGGGGGGTGAAGAATGGAAACTGCCGTGGTACGCGTGGGCACGTCAAAAGAATGCCATCTAACCAGACTTGAGTAAAAGCAATGACAATCACAGTTGCTGGCAACAAAGTCAGAAGGAAGTCCACGGAAAAGGTGAACCTGAAGGCATTGTTCTTAAGACACTGGGAAGAAAAGGTTCTGACGTGGACGCAAAACTTCTTCTGTCGTATGGCTGCTGATGTAGACGCAAGCAACAGCTACAATTTCACATTCAAGTGTTCAAGCCGGAAAACTGCGTCAGCAGGTGCACTGTCGCATAGGGGATTCAAACCGATATTTTAAATTTTCAGAGCTGGAATTTTGCCATAATTAAATCGCAGAATCAATAATAACGCGATTTTTTTTTTTCGTTACCAATCTTTGGTTACGTTACAGAGCCGAGAGAGTTCCGGACCAACATTTTCTTTCTCTAAAACGCACGACAGTGGAATATAATTGCAGCTCAAAAAATAAATAAAACCCCACAGCTCTCCACATTCCTCAGCGCAACGCTAACGCTGTGCGCCAGAAGCTAAAACATCCCGCGCGATGGGTGGAAACGCCAAGCCTTCTCCATCCAACCACCACCCCTACCTCTCCAGCGACTACATTTACATTTATAAAGGCACGGGACCAACACACATGACTCACGGTAGGATATCTTCCAGCACAGACCCCCCCCCCCCGACCATCTCTCTGACAAAAGCACGATGGCAATTGCTCAGTCTCCCTCAACATCCTGAAATAAATCATCTTTAGAAAACTACGGAACAGACTCATTGCAGACAACTCGACTAAACCAGATGTAGGCTTCCGGACAAATAACACGGAATGGTTTTGTTTTGTTGACACGAAATCTTCTCAATGAAAAAAAAAAATCGCTTGTGCAACGCAGCGACTGCCCCGCTCCCATACGCGATGTCCCTTTAATTAACAACAGCTTCCGCAGGGCCTTCTGTGGGCGTGTGAAGTAAACATCCTTCTTAATTCATCCAGATGGGCAAGTGATGAGTCGATAGGGGAGGGAGGGGGGGCGCTGAAATGTTGAATAAAGAATGAGATGCTCAAGCCAAACCAATAACAAAAAAAATCTCTGTAGAACACGCCTCTATCGGGAGTCCGGTTAAAACAGAGGAAATGAACAAACGCGATAAGCGAGATTACGCCGACGTGTCAGGAGGGACTAACTTAAAGGCTTAGAGAGGGGCGAGGCAACGATTCGGGGGTCGAAACCTAGTTCTAAACGCCTTTCGTAAAAATAAACATTTCCTCAACTTTCAGCGAGTGTAGATTATCTCGGCCCCAATCGCCAATAACTGCACGAAAAAAATTCCACGGTTGGGAATTAACGACAATCTATTCCACAAGCGAGCAGGTAGTGCAGCGGTGACAAGGCAGGTAACAATGGATGGATTCAAATAAATTCTTCCTCCGCTGACGACGATGCATGCATCTCAATATGCGTGTAAGGCGGAATTAATTTTCAATTAATATTACGTGGCGGTTTATTTCACGTCAAAAACCCAGCAGCCGCCGAAGATTCTACACGCACCACAGACGGCAACAACAGAATCCATTCTTTAATCCAATCACTGCCCACAATCTTGACAATTCACGATATTGTGGTAGTGGTGGTGGATAAATCAATGACATGCCTAGTGACGGCTAAGGTTTTGGTTTACCATTGCACAATAGCGCGCGCATGCATGCCGCCCCTGCCCCAATGCCACAAGGACAGACCGTCCGAATGTAACGACCCAACGTGTGTCAAAGCACTTAACTGTTTCGCCAAATGCAGCGAGGAATTTTGGCCACGTACTAATCACAGTGCAGCCGCTGGAGGACAATTATCTTTTACACAAAAGCGGGAGATACTTAAATTAGATAGCTTGGAATAACCGACGCCACAAAACGATTTTTAATTAATGCTGTTCAGAGATTCGCAATTTCAGCCTAACACGCATACTAACGAGCAAGTTCATGAATCGCTTTGTGCGTAGCAAGGACAGCGGAGCACACACGTGACCACCTAGGTACAAACCAAACAAACAAACTGCGTTTGGCAGTGGGTGCACAAAGCACACGCAACAAAAATAACTATTTTTCCTTTTAAGGCCGTGGTCTTGACAAATGTGTTGATTTATTTGTTAGCTGAGCAAGTACAAACCATAGGACTAACGGCAATTAAAACAAAACATCTCAAGAAAACAAGAGAACTGCTTTGGAATTTGTTTCAGGAGAGGCTGAAGAGTGCAGCAATCGTGGTGGTGATGGCAGTGGCTGTAGCGGCAGGAACACGTGTCGTCTGCTTTCTGCCATTAATGCATTCCTTCTGAGACCGGACCGACAGCTTGACGTGCAAGCGCGATTGGCGCTATAACCGGCACTGACCGGGGCCCCGTAAGCGGGCGGCACTGCGAGCGGCAAGCAAGCCAGCAAGCTGGGACTTGTGTGTTCAACACGTACGCTTTCACGACCGAAACCGGGCAGACTTCTTCACAATTCTGGAAAATCGCCTGAAGCTGGTTGCAATCACCAGAGAAACGTCCTACTCAAGTCGTAAATGTTGTGGGTTTACTCTCCAACACACCCGTGTGCTGGAATCGTAACTAATTGGCGCATTTTGTTTTCCGTGACAAACCTGTGTTGGGTGGTGGCGGGTTTAACAACATATATATTTGCACGACCTCACCCAAAAAACCTTCATCGTGGAGATAACAGTCAGCGGCAAGGGTGCTCAGCAATTCAACAAAATGCAAAATAGGTCATCGGTGGAGGCCCGAGAGGTATTTTTAAACACGAGCCAAACATAGCGCACGACACGCAAGAACGAGGCAAGCGATGTTTCCGACCCCTCTCCCCACCACCTACTGGATGAATTGTCGCCACTCAAGAGTAACGGTTTCCCATCAATTCTTCTGTTGTTGGACATTCCAGCGCACGTGGATTCTAAATTAGTTGGCGTGCTACGGTTTCTTGGAAAGAAACAATCATTGTATCGATTTACCGATCAAAATTGAGTCTTACGTTCGCGATTTATCGGAGGCTGAGGGGGTGAGCTGAAAGAATGTGGTGAAACGAAATACGAGGTCGGTGGATGTGGCTTGGGAATAGGCACAGAACAGAAATACACGAACAAAGCAGATCCGAGCAGCTGACCCCCATGCAACGAGACCTTTTGGCTTGGAAGCAAACGATGCCAAGCACTGGTTGCAAGTTAGTGAGCGATGGAGCATGTCAGTGTTAACTCCCTCGCCTGGTATACATGAGGTCGTGGGTTAAATCCAGACCCTGACACATGTAAATTTGGAGTTTTCACGTTCTCCCCTTGGTCGTGTGGATTTTTCTCTGGGTCCTCCGATTTTTCCCTCCACGTTTAGAATCAGCGTGCGTTTAGAGTATTTGGCTGTAATAAATTTCCACATAAGCCACTTCGTTGAGCTATCATTTGTGGCAAGGTCGCTTCTGAAAAACAGCTATATAGTGGGTCTTACCTGGTCAAATAAAATGAGTTTTAGGTTTAGTTTAGATTGAGCCAGTGCATGCGTGAGCAACTGAGTGAGCGACCGAGCCAGCAAATGCTGAATGCTTGCGTAAGCAACCGTGCGATTGGAGATGTGCATAAGTGAGCGACCGAGCCAGCAATTGCTGAATGCGTGCATGCGTGAGCAACCGAGTGACTGAATGTGTGCGTGAGTGAGCGATCGAGTGAGCGAGCGAGCGAGCGACTGCTGAATGCGTGCGTGAGCGACCCAGCGACTGAATTAGTGCATGAGTGAGCGAGTGAATGAATGCGACCACGAGTGAGCGCTCGAGTGAGCGGTGCGAGCGCCGCACCGGCGAGGAAACCGTAGGTGGCGTTGCGGTACTCCTCCCACGACACGGAGCCGTCGCCGTCGATGTCGTGGCCCGTCCACTGGCGGTCGACATCCTCATACACCCAGCGCCGCTGTGTGTGCTTGATCCACATCGTCATCTCGTCCTGCGTCACCAGCCCATCGCCGTCGCTGTCGATCTTCTCCACTATTTTCCTACGGGAGGGCGGGGCAAAAGGAACAACCCGGGTGTTAAAAATGTACAAAAATCGTGCATACGCATGGGATTTTATAGAATGCTTTCAAACGTGTTTGCTCTCCGGGGTTGTTTCACCCAGCGAAAACAGCGATTGGTTCTCAAAGCAGCACAACGAGATGATGTCACACGCAGCGTGCGGTCGCATCGTCATCGTGCGGTCGCGCGATGACGTCTCATGTAAATGACGTACTCTCCTTGTCTGCCTTGTTAATCGTAGTCAAGTTTTGGGCAACCCTTTGGTCAATTGGCCAATTTTCTCTGGGGTAAATCCCAAATTGCAACAACTTTGCAACGCAATTTCCTTCATAATGGATCAACTTTGAGTTATCGTGCCCTCACTACAGAAACACGGGCGGAACCTAAGAAGGTGTTCACCCCTGCCACGTATACGTACAGAATGAGGGCCTTCCCCACGCCAATGTGGGTCGTGGAGGTTATTTGACCATACTTCACCACACTGGTCAGAGCAGATTGTCGAATGCAGGGAACATGGACCCAGGAACATAGAACAGTACAGGTTTGCTGCAGTGCCCTTCTGCTGCTCCACTGCCTTATGAAAACCTGAATATGCATGTTGGTCACCCGTTTAAACACTATCCAGACTCTATCCTGCTTAGCTTGAGACCGGAAGCTATTGGGGCACATTTCTGGTGATTTGGTCATAGGCGCATTATTCATAACAAGAGGAAAATATGGTCGCGTCAGCTGCCACACAACGGGCAAAAAGAACTCTGCTCATGTGAGCCACGACGAGCGAAATGCCCGGCGCTGAACATTGAAGGAGGTCCTGAGATGACAGCTCCAAAGAGTGAAGCTGACTGCACTCGGGGGCTTTTTTGCACACACGTCAGTTTATACAATACGCAAATTTATATAATGTTTAAACACGGCTACATCTCAAGTCGTAGGTGGAGGAACGGAGGTCTTGAGCCCAGGTTCTTGAACATGGGAAGTGAACAGCACGAACGATCGAGAATAAGCAATCTCCCCCCTGATCAACAGCTGACCGCGAGCTTTGGTTGAAAGGCTTGGTTGCTGGAGCACAGCGAGATGAGAGGCGGCGAGTATTGGGAGTGCGTAGAGGAGAAGTAGGGCGAGCCGAGAGTGAAGGAGCAGAGGGCAGGGGCAAAGTCCGCACAGTACGACTCGTTTGACCATCACACACTGGCAAAAATAAACTATCTACTACTTGTTCAAGTGCGCTGCAAGTTGAAATGTTTTAAGAAATACTTTGCTTCAACCGAGTGTTACAATAACGGCTTAGCTACGTTGAGGGTTTCTTTTCAGCTTAGTCAAAAAAGTGGCTTGTTGCAGGTAGGACGAGTTTAAACGAACAAACTTCTCGACGACAGCTGTTCTCTGTCAAGTTCACATGTTTAGAGTGAACCAAAAAAAGTAGCGCCGCGATACCTAGCATTTTCCCCACAGGGCAAATCTTCGGTCCTCATGGAATATCGTTTCTCTTTTCCAAAAAACTAATTCTCCCAATTATATTCCCACCCGTGCCATCGGCGTCGCGTTCGTACGAGATGAACCCGCCAGAAACGGGTCCCGGAAAATGCCTTGATAGAATACTTCAGGTTTGTGTTTTTTTAACGTTAGGTAACAGGCACGTAACCGAGCATCGATTAATCAATTAAAATCGATTCTAACATTCACGATAAGTGCCTCCAATTGTGCACGTAAGAATAAAATATTGGATCTGTATTTAGGGGATGAAAGTAGTTTATGTAGCTACCAGAATCGCTATATTTACCAATGTCAATCAATTGAGGATTGAAGACCTCCTGTGCCATGTTGGTCGTAGGGGTTGTTTCACCACATTGTGTAAAAAAACTACGATGACATTACACATAATGGTATCATCACGTTTAATGCGAAGGCTAACCTTTTTAGTGCTGTTTTTTTATCACCATGTTGCGGGAAGTTTTCTAGGCTCAGTGCCGAATATCAACATAACCTTATCCCAGAATTTCATAAATTTATGGGCCATCTTTACGAGAGCTATGGCCAACATACATACAGAGCTAATGTATGCTAAGCATAGTCTGAAACATGAATAATATCCCCGAATCTAATTGCAACCCTCTCTAATTGTGACCATCAATAAAATATCATGCAGGGATGGCTAATAAATCGTTCCAGGTCACGCATTACCTCCCGGTGTCACCTCAAGAGAGGCACGCGGTTTCTTAATGCCGAAGTTAGCAGCTGCTACTTCTAGCTCAAGTAGCGTCTCTTCTCTCTCTGGCTCCCTCGCGAGCCTCGACTGACTCACCCGAGGCGCTCCTTGCTCTCCTCGGGCGAGAGCTGATCGAAGGTTTTGGCCGTCTCGGCGCCCAGGAAGGCCTCGTGGTCGTAGTCGAAGCTCTGCTCGTCGTCGTGCTTCTTCTCGCTGAGCGGCTCGTCAGGGTGCACGCGGTTCTTCTTCTCCGCCGTGGGCTTGGCCAGCGCCAGACACGCGCACAGCGCCACAAATGCCACCTTCTGCCAACCGCACGCCATGGCTCGTCGATTTGCCTACCCTGCTATTGGAAATTTCTGGAACAAAAAAAAACACAACAAAAAATGATCATTGTGCATCTATTTTAGAGATAAGGAGATGACACAGAAATTACTTCAAAAGCATAGTTTGCGAAGTCACCATCTAGGGTTGTTGTCGGATACAAAGTAGTGCGATTGTTGTTGCAACAGTTCCGAATGGATGTCTTTGTCTCTTATGCTAATAACATCATTGGAAATAATTTCGGTTGAAAAAAATGCAGACCTCTTTTAAAATAAACTTTAAAAAACAAAACACAGATATGTTTTTCCACCCAATCGTTATTCCAGTTGTCCTTTCAGGATCTTGTCATGAGACCATTAACTCACTAAACTTGTGAACCTAGGTTAATCAGGCAGCTGCCCAGGTTTGCGGCCAAGATATCAAAAGTGCCAGCTCAGCACTCTGACTTTTGACCCACTTGGCCACATCTCATAGCTGTAACTTTTATTACTTGGCGTTTTAAAGACTTCTGCTTGCCCCGTTGTAATTATGTTTTACTTTCTTCAGTTGTACTTGTCATTTTTTAAAACTTAGTTTTTATGAGTGTAACTAATGCTTTGGGGATGAAATGTACCAAGTTTTATTTCATTATTCAATGATCAAGTTTTTTTATTGGCCGAGGTCACCGAGTAAAAGCTTTCAGGCTACATTTGATCTTAGCTCTTAAAACTTGATGCTGAACTCGTATATGTCAGTCCCATCAGCAGTGGGAGCCACCCACACTTGATTCATTTCAGTAATTGCTGTGGGATACAGGTAACTTTAAAGTTTGAATAAATCACAATACGATTATAAACTCTCTACAACCACAGTGTACAGGTTTGGTATTACATGAACTATAAAGGTTGCCAGGAGATGACTGTAAAACAATACAATATTAAATCCATCTGTGTGAAGATTTCAACATTGCTCACATTCGTGGCCTGCACCCCCTTAAACCTGGCACAAGTTGCCAACGGTGGCTCAAGTCACGAGCGGTCAGGCGTAGCTAATCGGCCATTAGTGGCAGGAAATTTCTCAACGGTGGAAAGATTGCCGTGCTGACGGGAACTCAAATCTTACGAAAAACGGCCCAAGTTCCCTTCTAATCCGGGGGGCACATCAAAGTTCAAACACACTATCGGTTGGAATACGAAACTTATACAGTACCCACTTAACCCAAAATCCGTTAACCCGGGATATCAAACGTGCAACAGCTAATGAGAGTTTTAGCGAGATGCTGGGGAGATGTTAAGTGTCAAATACCTCGCCTGGTGAACGCGAGGTCGTAGGTTCGATCCCGACCCTGACGCCCGCTCTATATTTGGAGTTGTCGTGTTCTCGCTGTGATCACGCCCTCCGTCCCCCTCCACATTTTGAATCGACATACGTTTTAGAATATTTGGCTGCGATACATTTCCCATGATAAGCCACTTCGTTGAGCTATCAATTGTGGCCAGGTCGCTTCTGAAAAAGAGCTACATAGCTCAGTGGGCCTTACCTGGTAAAATAAAAAAAAGTTTTAGTTATAGAGAGTTTGGAGATAGGTGGCGATAATGTGATGGGTCTTGGAATCAATGGCATTGGCCATTATGTTTTGACTGTTTGACTTAGATTTAAACTCTGTTAACCCGAAACGCAGTCAATCCCAAAAACATGCGATTTACAACTTTGAGTACCAAACGATCAAACCACAAACCAACGAAGCCTTTGCAATGGAATGTACTCCTACCTCTCAAATCAATTACCCCCCATCCCTGACCTATTAAACCACAACCCATGCCCTTATAACACCTAAAATAACCCGTATCGCTGATTAAACCCTTTATAACCCAACCCCCCATGACCTGACATTTGTTTCAAAACACTCGACAAATAACCCCAACTATCTCTAACCTCTGACCCAATAGAGCCACAACTGCTGACCCCCAGACCCCGTCGTTAACATCCAACAACAACAAAATCCTGAAACGCCGCTCCTTCTTATCGCCTATACCAGGCCAGGGCCCGGCAAGCGCCCGCGGCATCTCCCGATGTGTGCGTGTCGCGACTCCCGCAAAAAAACACACAATCAAGTCGGCCAGCCAGACTAACAACAAAGAGACTAACACGGCGTTGGCCAGATTTGTTTGTAAAAAATAAAAAACATCGACCAAACCAGACAAGACTCGTTTACATTTAAGACAAGATACCGGTGTCGGAGGTCAGAGGTCACCCGAACACAGACAGACACACACACAAGATGCAGTCATTACATCCAAACTACTCATCAGCCAGGTCCGCAGCAGCAACAACAACGACGACGCTGGAAAGTTGAAGCGCGAATTGAATCTTACGCGAATATAGTGAAGACGAAGCTGCCGCTGCTGATGGAGGTGCTACTGATGGTGCTGCTGGTGGTGATGGGAGCCGCTACAGCGTCCGCCCGTTACCTCAACCCCACCCCGCCCCGCCCCTCACCCTCCCCTCACCCGCCAATCACACGACGCGAAGCTCGCGGTGCCGTCGCCCCGAGTGACAGAGCCGCGCCTCCTGATTGGACGCTGCGGGCTCCGCGAAGGAGGTTCGGGGGCGGGGCGCGCGCCGCTTCCGATTGGAGAGAGCCCCCCCCCCGCCACGTGGCGGTTTCCGACCCAGACGGCGCGACTTGATTGGTCGGCATCGGTCACGCGGGCGCCCCCCGCGGGAGAAGAGGGGGGGGTCCAGCTGACCAATGAGCGGGCGGCAGCGCGTGCCTTGCGCCGGTTGGTGGAGACGCGTTTTCCCGCCAACGTGGCAGATGAGGGAGGGAGGGGGGGGCGGTAACGGGGGGGGGGTCAATAATTGAGTTCAATTGCAATTCCCTTGAGATGTTTGTCAAATATTAAACATTGGCTCTAACACGATTATAAACGGTGGACTTTTACCAAAAATTATCGAATATGATGCCATTCACTGGAGATTAATTGTTTACCTCATGATGATGGTTATGATGATGTTTAATTGACATTTCTCTCATGATCACAAGCAAGAATGTTCTTTACTTGATACTTTTCAGAATGGATTTTAAGTTGAGATGCCCTCATCAGCAATGTTTTCAAGCTGACACTTGGCTCATAAATCTAAATAAACACCCCTAATCAATGTTTTCCCATTCACCTTGCTTACTTTACATTATATCGTCTTTACTCTTTAATGATGTGCCTTATTTTTATTCAAGTTTGCCTCGGGCAAGAGACGTGGTAACTGCCTTTATTTGAAATGTCCAAAAGAGTTCCCCCTTTAGCATAAATACTGCAGTGCACTTTAAGCATGTACTCTCCCCTTATTCTGAATTTAGCAATACATAAACTATTTTATACGTTACAGATTATAACATTAAATAACATTATCATACATCATGGGACCTCCTACATCATTTTTTTTGTTTGCATTTGACTGCAAGTATTGTGGTTAATGTAAGCATGATTCCTTGCAAAGGTGTCAGTTTTGTTGCCAGAAAAAAGGGGAAAACCCCTATTAGAACATTATCATAATAATGTGGTCTGGGTGGTGGGGGGGGGCTCTGGGTTCGCGTTTCCCGCCAACTTTCGCGGTGACGTGCGGGCATTTAAAGCGATGGAGGGCGTCAAGCGGACAAACGTAACTCAGTCGTTGATTTAATTACATTTTCTTTAAAATATGTCATCTTTTCCTGACATTTACAACCTACGTTAACTGCATCACTTCAGCACAGCTGTGTACAATATCTTAAGGGAAATTATATACATGTAACACATTGCGGTACTGTCAATGCAGTAGAACTAGCTGATGCTATTTTCCTGAACGTTGCAAAATAGTTTGAAATTAGATGAATTTGAGGTTTTTTGTTGTTGCGTTTTAAGTTATTATTAGCTCCGGTCTTTATGAGATAAAAAAAAGTTTCACCGTTCAGAGTGACGAATGAATAATGAAGCAGTGATTTAATTGCATTCTTAGCCACAGTAAACAGTAAAACTTTATCGCAATTTTAGTAAATTATCTCAAAGATTGTTTTTCCATCCCGTTATCCTAAATAACACAAAAAGCGGCTGCATTTTATGACAATAATTCTGAAGTATAAGTTATAGATTTTGTCAGTGCTCCCTTTCCCTCACCTTCCCTCATCTGAGGGCATTATTGTATTAATTATTGTACTCTATTAAATACCACTTGGCAGGAACAATTATACCGTATGTTGAACTTCTTTCGCACCGTACGTAACAGTTGCTGGATCTGGCATGAGGGAAGATTTTGTGCCTCAATTTCATTGACCGTGATGACCTTTTGACCTTTGTTTCCCCCTATTTCAATATGTTGCATAATTGAGGTAAATTTTGCAAACTAAGCCGTTCCTATTGTGAGCAAAGATTATTTGCAATTCAACAATTGTTTGTCTTGGTCGTTTGTATCGAGTGAGCATGACTGAACAGAAAGTTGAAACTAATACAGAGCATTTTAAAGGCGCTTAAAAGCGTGTAAAGAGATATGCAGAGATACTTTGAACTACAATGAGAGTCAGAAATGAGAACACATTGATCAGAGATATTTACTATTCAAGGAGAATCAGTGGAATTGGGCAGGTCACGTTGCCAAGAAGGGAAGTCAACCGATGGATGAGACTGGCAACAGAATGGCAGTCAAATGAGAAAATATGACAAACCAATTTCACTCCTTTCGTACACATACAGGCCTTGCCATGAGGCATCTGAGCTGACTATGGGGGTGACCATCACGGAGATGGAGTTATGATTTCATTTCATGTACAGGAGCAACATAGGTTGTCTAAACGCGGGCTCGCGAGTGATGATAGTGGCACGCGGCAGCGGATTGACGAGAATTTGGTGCCGATGATGTCAATAACTTACAAGACATGATATGCAAACATGACTCCTTGTAAAAAAGGTGTCAGTTTTATTGCCAGATAAAAGGCTAAAAAAACAATTATAATATTTTTCTACTGGCAAATAAGGTTCCAATGGTGTAAATGCTTACCCCGAGCTCTCATACTCTGATGGTGCATTGTCTTTGAGTTGTGCGCCTTTTGGCGTCATCTGGTCCAACACCATGTGAGACTAGGCTCTAAGGAAAGCTGTCTCGGGTGTGGACCAATCAACTTCAAGGACAGTGCATACATTATCAGAGTTATGTTTTTTGTTTGCATTACGACTGCCGATATTGTGGTCTATGCAAACATGACTCCTTGCAAAAAAAGGTGTCAGTTTTGTT
This sequence comes from Lampetra planeri, assembly GCF_965212315.1. Lineage (NCBI taxonomy): Eukaryota > Metazoa > Chordata > Hyperoartia > Petromyzontiformes > Petromyzontidae > Lampetra > Lampetra planeri. The sequence continues at coordinate 61,948 of NW_027615084.1, read as the reverse complement.
GCCAGATAAAAGGGTAAAAAAAAAATTATCATATTTTTCTACTGGCAAATGAGGTTCCAATGGTATAAAAACTTACAAGACGCTGATGTGTTTCTGTTTTCGTGTGCTACGCCTTTCAACAGGCGGTGAACAAGGTGAGCTGTGCGCTGAACGGAGACTGCAGAAAGAGCCGGAGCAGTAGCCGGTTGCAGGAAAAGAGAAATGCCCTGGCTGAAGCTAATTTTGGCCCACAATTCAGCCCCATTGGTACCCTGTGCATTCTACCCACAGAAATGCTGCACAAAGTCTTCAGCTACCTAGAAGGTAAACTGTGATATCCTCTTCATTTGTCACCGCACGATCATCTTTGGAGTGCATTATTTGGAGGCAAATTTCTTCCTATTATCTGCAGGTAAGGGTCACCTTGAACTGATCTTCCAGAAGCATAAAAAAAATGTCCAAGCCTTGCCTATGATCAAACCACGTGGAATGCACCCGCAAGCTAAGCAGGTTTTTAAGCCTGGATAGTTCTTGGATGGGTGGCCTATCTTTAAAACCAGGCGTCGTAGACTGCTGCGAGGCTACGTGCGAAGCAGTGCAGTACAATACTTTGTTGTACTGTGATTCTATGTTCCCGTGTCTGTGACCTCTGTCGTCATTGACCCACACTGACCAGTGTCGTAAAGTAAGGTCAAATAACCCTCATGGCCAACACGGCATGGGGAGGCCCTCATCCAGCAATGGATTCACTAAGGGCTGTAAATGTGTCGTGTCGTGACAGCTTCATCTCATTGGTAAAGTTGCTTTGAATTGATGGCTACATTCATCTCCATAATACAGTTATTATATTGATGATATTGGTCGCGAATGCCTACTTGTTAAACTACATTCATATTATCCAAGCATGTATATGGATAACAGAGGTGACTCAGAAGAATTCATTATTTTATTTGTGTTTAACCAAATATTCCCATGTGGATATAAGGATTTGCACTCTAGCAAATGGCAAAAGGTTCAGGAGCTAAACACGAATGAGAGAGTTTGTGTAGTTTTGCCATCCTTTTGCTGAAGGAGTGCAGACCAACAGTGGTTCACCTCATAGTCCACAGATAAAAGGAGTCATTTGTGTTTATAAACGTGGATTACCGGGTACCTCCTTTGCAGTCCCCACATGAAATCGAATAACAAGAGCTTTACTGTGCATGTAAAATGTTGCAAATGTAAGCCCCCGTAATTAATTTCCCTATATTTGCCTCTATGCAGCGACACAACTGAGCTTGCTGTGTTTGGTGTCTCGCGAGATGTGCGAAGAGATCCTGGAATACATGATCATACCGTCCACGTGCAACAGGCTACTCTTCGACATGTTCCACTTGGGGACCGAGCCAAGTAGCTCAGTAATAGTATTTGATCACGACAGGACGTTGGGTGAGCTTTGCCAAGGATGATGTATGTCTATTTTGTTATTACATTATTGCAAGTGTTTTTTTCTGGGTTATGCCACGTTGCTGAGCGTTTATTCTGCCCTCAAACTTATGCCACGCACAACTCTTGGGGATGCCCTCAGTTGAATGAATTCTCAACACACGGCTTAACCCAGAAGACCACACCTTGATTACGAATGGCTGGGAAAATATGCGTGTGATGTTTCATGATTATTTATTTCTCCTGTTGTCACTTTCAGCCATTTTCCGTTACCAGTTTATTTCACTTGCTATCAGTTTATCTTAATTTAATGTAGGTGATTAAAACATATAAACTAAGTGTTACTCACTTGAATTATTAACTACCTAGGAACCCATTCACACTCCATCCTGTGAGTGGCAGCACTCAGTCACTGATCATTGGGCTGCAACCGAAAGTGGGTTTATGGAAGGTGTCGTTGTATATGACATGTGCTATTCTGAAAATTACCACAGAGAGTAGATCTTCTAATTTCAGAACAAATCTTTGGTAAGCCCTGAACGTCTTATCTCCCACAATGCTTAGATAAAATACACATTTTTATTTATAAACCAACTGATGCAAATGTGTATAACAAAAATATAATTATGTACATACATGCATAAAAGTAAAAATGAGTCTCAAGACTCTTTTTCAGGAGGGTCCTGCATTGGTATGTTTGGGCAATTCCATTCATGAGTGTTTTGGCTTCTTGTGGGAGGAAACGAGAGTAACAGGAGAAAAACCATCAAGCATATGAGACGATAACACAGAATGCTTCGCACAATATAGATTCAGCAGTATATTCATGTACCAACCATCTTCTGGCCACTTTGCAACCCAAGCCTGCATCACATTGGCATTCCCAGGTGGACTCCCATCCAACTACTTTGCTAACGAGATCTGAGGAGACTGGTACCATTCAGGGTAATTAGGTCAAAACGAGAAACGATACAAACGAGAAGCTAAAAACAAGATAAAATATATATTCTTTCATCCTTGTGTGGCCCTGTATCATGACGTTTTATGAAATCACTTTGGAGGGGGCGAATCGCCAAGTGTCTCGTGTGATTCTACCATCTGTGGTGCAGGAATGCTGCTGAAGCGTGCAACGCTCTTAAAGCCGACAAAGGAGAGGCTGAAGATCCTGCACAATTTCACTTGCATGGTACAAAATTCACCCAAGCAGGTATAAATAATGGTGGAAGACTGTAAGGGAGAATTGTGGCGACATGAATTTTAATCGCGACCTATGTTAAGGAAATGTTAACACTAAACATAGGACTCTGTCATGTATTAATGTAAGTGTACCCCATAGTGTTACAGATCTGGCCAGGTGGCTGAGCAGTAGAGCGATCGGCTCAAAATCAGAAGATTGTGAGTAAAAATCCTGGTTGGAGCTTGACTTAGCCAATCATCTCTCCAGAGCTGATAAAATAAGTGTCACTTTGTCAACAGTGGTTGACCTATGGATAGCCTCACCCCCACCATAGAAATGTGGAATTTCTACCACTGCCTTAGAGCTGTCAACGGGAGACAAGCAGTGCATTGGTACTCAATTTTGCAGGAAATCCTATCAACTTGTTTTATGGTGTTAGAAGATACAGAGTAACTGTTACAATATTTACACAGTTATCATTCTTTTTCATTATTGCTATAAAGAAGGACCATTTCTCTAAATGTTGCTGATTATATATATCTCTTCCCTCATTCGGACAGTGTTATTGACGGACGCGTTGAGTTTTTGTTATGTGCACCACTGCCAACGAAGTACCACGAAACCATTAGTATTTTATTTAATCATTGACCATTTGTCGATTGAACTATCACCAGTGACCAAAGTCAGCTGAACGTGGACCACTTTTTGGTATGCACTATTCGTTTATATCAATGTGATGTAACGGTGTTTGCTTGTGTCTTCAGATTCGTTGCTTTAAATTTGGTGAATGTGCAAATTCCTTGACATGCTCGGGATTTGTTCGTTTCGGGAAACTCCTGCAGGTAATGCAACACATGTCAAACACAAATTTATTTTTTACATTACGCTTATTTTCAATCGCGTCCTTTGACATTGCCATTTTTACACGGACAAAAATATTTTAGACATGTACAACCCTTTCTCAGCCCGCTATTACAAGTGGCCAGGATATGGCAGTACAGCAAGAGGAATTGTTAATCTGCACGCGTAGTACACTTTTGAGTGCCATTCTTGTGAATGTGTGGTGCGTTTGTTACCCTCCAAAATGAAGAAAAATACACGGGGGATCTTTGCCTTGTATCTGTTTGTGTATTGCCAGTGCTTAATTCCGACCAGAAATAGTCCAGAATTGTTCTGGCATGTCACATGCATCTATTTATGGCACATCACATGCATCTCTGGATGAGGGCTTCCCCACGCCGTTCGGGTCGTGGGGGTTAATTTACCAAATTTCACCCTGCCGGTCACAGCGGATTGGTGGTGGGGAGAGCATAGACTTACAGCACAACAGATTTCGCTTTACTGTCCTGCATTACCCACCATGTAGTCCCACGGCCTATTACACCTGTTATGTATGGTGGTCACCCATCTACTAACACACTATGCAGGCACAAAACCTGCTTAGCTTCCGAGAGAGGATGGGATTTGGCACATCCCAGATGATTTGGTCAGAGGTTTAACAGCGCGTGACTGAACTGTAGATATTTGTAACAATGAATATTTCTCTCCGAGTGCCTCACAAGAATGAACAGTTATTTTTAATTCCCTACCTGACTACAAATAGTCGACCTGAAGCCGATAATAACGAGACAGGTGGGATTCAGTGCCTGTGAACGCGTGCGTGTAATTTTGCAGACCTTGATAGCTGGCTGGGAGGAGTTGGAGTGTCACAGAGTATTCAAATACGTCAGCGACAGGATGCATCTAGACTACAAGATGAAAGCAATATTAAGCTTTCAACCAGGTAAGCGGAGATCATTTTCGATATAGAAAGCATTTTGTTTTTATATCGTGAGATATCTCAGAAAGTTGTATTGGTGAAAAGATGTTCAGCTAAGGTATTCTATACATATAAAATAAGATACCGGATAATAGGCCACACTGCCGGGGTGTAACAGTTAGCACACTGGATTTGTAATCCAGAGGTCACCGGTTCGATTGGTTTTACCCACCTAGCGGAGAGTATAAATGGGTGCACCACAGTTAGTTGATCGACATATCGCGTGTGGTGGGGTAAAGTGTGGGTCCTCTCGCCTCTTCCAAGACGTCTGGCGAACGTTAAATAGTTGGCCAAATACCTTCCAGAGGGGCTCGAGAGCTCCTTGTAGTGATCCTTCTGCCAGAAGTCGCATGAACAAGCAACTGCAAGGCTGCACCTTTACTGATTACATTATAATATTTATGACACCTCAAGACGTTTTACTGATGAACAAATTTTCATTTTAAATGTAAGTATATATAATTGTAAATGAAGAACTTGACCGTATATGCTCTATGTTATGCATCTATTTATTTTAGTGACTTGCTTGCCTTTTATTATTTATCTTTTTTGTACTGGACATCTGTGAAAAGACATTCATAGCTTATCGGATTCCTCCAGTCTAAATAAAGATTCTGATTCTCATACTGATTCATGGTTCCGAGTGCATTTGCTCTGCCTGTACAATGTATAACTATGCCACTGGTCGAATGTTAAACATGCAAAAGCTCACGTAGAGTTCCTAAATCACTCCACTATATTATAAATCAATAAAAGAAACTTGCAATGCATCGATAAGTGCTGAATCCGAGAAAGCATTTTGGACGTCTATAATTCATTAGCATGCGGTGTTTATCTAAAAGGAGACAAAATCGTGATTACAAATACTATATATGTATGCCCGACCCGTGCGCAGAGGCGCACAAAGAAAGGTTAATATGCCTGAAGATATTGAGCTTATTTCACAGCCTGTCGGCTCACAAATGTAACACATAATGCAAAGAGGAATTTTAATTAGTGCCAAAGCAATTACTATCTGTCTCGACACGCAGAGTGATTGCCTAATTTAATGACATTGCAGTTTTGACAACATCTGGTAGGAGTAGAGGTGTGAAGATGTAAAAGGCTTGTCTGTTAATCTGCAGGAAGTGTTGAAGTATATTAAGCATTTTAGAACCACATCAGATGTCAAGATGTTTACAGCTTTGCCATTAATACACATGTAAAAATAATACATTTTAAGCAGGGGGAAAAATTCCACGTATGATTTTATATTTATATGCTCTAGACATCATAAACAATTTAGCTTGCCATATGGAAATTTGCATATTACATTAAATACATACCCGCACAAGTACGTGTAAGCGTATGAAGTGAATTTTAAACAGCAGGTCTCGTGTGATAATCAATGCTGTGTCAGTCCAATGACCTCTTCATGGAGACGTGGGAAATGGGACAAAAGTTGTTGGCACTTTGACCAACGTGACATTGCTGTGACCGAAAGACACGAAGTCTCTTGCATTAAGCTGCCACTCCCTGTGCATCTTCTTTGTTTACTGGCGACATTTCCTTTATTCCCAATTATTATAATCAACACCCGGTGCTCCCAATGGGCTCGGTTAACTAAAGCTTGGCTGCTGACTAAAGAGAAAAACAATCAGCGTTGAGGGCCGGCCTATCTCTCAGCAGCAGCATTCTTGTGGCAGAGTGACTTGTCTGCCAAAATTTATAGTCCCCCGGGAAAACCGGGGCCAATTTTGAGACGCGGAAGAGCGAGCGTGTGAAGTGATCTGTGATGGGTTTTCCACGTTGGGACTGCCAGGTGGAGATGGCAGTTTACATCTGGCCTACATCTACATCATTTGGCCAAACCTGGCCTAGGAAATTGACGAGTGCTGTCCCGATGACGGTATACAAAAGCCTAATTTTTTGTCGGCTGCTGTGGTGCACGATGTAGAACGCACAGACTGTCGGGTAAATCAAACCTTCTCGAACTTGAAGCTAGAAGGAACAACGGCCAAATGGTTAAGCATAATGATGGAGCGGCAGCCAATTAATAGAATGTGTTCGAGAGGACATCTACAAAGGAGATGTAGCAATTACATCAGCTCCTATGCATATTCTAGATAGACTATTGTATTGTGCGATATTATGAGGGATGGGGACGGCTTGGGAAGACCTTATCCAGCGCACCGAGATCTTTGGAGGAATTGCGCCTTATAAAGGTAAATTACTATCTGACTATGATGGGGTGCACGCCTGTAAGCTCACGCTTCTGAGGCGAGGGTTTGGTGGATTACGTAGAGATGAGCAAAATTGACAAATCTATTGGGTTGTGAGCTGGCTGTACAGGAAATGCCAGTGCAGTAAATAGGTTCTTAAAACCTCTACGATCTTTGAGTTGTGTCTCGTCATTTCGTGGGTTTATTCTGGGTACTCCAGTTTCTTCTTGCTGGCAAATACACCTCTAGAAGGAATTGGCCAAACATCCCAATGCAAGAAACTCCTGAAAAAATTACATGAATAAATTACAACATTATTAATATCATTGTCATCCCATAGAGATGGAATTATTTGGGCCATCACTGTACTGAGTACGAAAATTATCCATTAATGCCTTTTCTCACAAAGTGCAGCGTTTGCACCAGAAAGAGTGGGTGAGATGGGAGGGGAGAGATTGGCGTATTTGAAAGGGAGGCGTGAAATGAGAGGAGGGTGGTAGGAGAATTCTGGAGGGGAGTAGAGCGAGATGAGAGGGGAAAGGTAGTCGAGGCCAAGTTGGTGAAGACGGTAAGCATAATCTTTAATGGATTACATTGGCAAGCGTAGAAATCTGTACCATTGTGGGCTATGGGGACTGCAGTTTTGGGAAACCCGGCTCCGATAAATGTGTTTTATTTATTGTAAGTTGCTGACCAGCCCCTCCTGGACATCTGTGAAAAACAGCTTCATAGCTCATCGGATTTTTCCTGTGAATAAAGATTATAATTCAGAACAAAAGATTCTGAAAACGCATCTCCCCCGACTTTGGTTTGTTTTGTACGCAGGGAAAGCAAAGCAGCTTGAGATGGAGGTGAAGTGCGTATGCCGGCGGGTGCTGCTGGACCCGTGCCTGTTTCACTCCGAGCGTCTCTTCTGGTTGGGCCAGATCCTGAAGCCTTGGCCACTAGTCAGCCAGGCGCGTCTGCTCTTCGTGATATACGGGCCCTACTGCGAACACGAAGGTATGTACTCGGATCACAATTCAGTCCACGCCCAGCGGTTCAATAAATTGTCACGATCCGGGGTCATGATTACCATATCGTTTGCATTGGTCCCGAACACAGGGTGATGCACTGCTGGCTGCAGAGCTCAAAATAGACATTTATTTTCTCATGATATAATACCAATAGCACACTTGCGAATTGCAGCCTCTTTGTCAATCCACGACTGGTAGAAAGCCTGCCCACATCGTGTCAGTCGCGACAGTGCAGTGCACTAACCACTGCACCGGTGCACCCTGATCACATAATTGGAATATAATTGTGGGAAAAAAATAAAGAAAATGTTTCATCTTTTGTGATACCGCAGCACCCACTGCACTCGTTGTTGCTGCGCACACACGCACTCGTACGCATACAATGCACGCGTGTTCACATGCGCACACACACGCCCACACAAACACACGCGCACACTTTAATGCGATGCAGGTCGTGTGCTGTGGGAGCGTACGCTGGTGAAGAATCCCGCGCGCGACACTTCTCTGCGCGACCTCAGCTCCGTCGTTCGAAACCTGGGGGCCTCCAAAGCTACCAACTGGAACGATTCTGACGTCATGAGCATCATCGGAGAGATTTCCGGTACCGGCGGCACTTGACACACCCTGCCGAACGTCTCGTAGGGGTGGGGGGCTAATCGCTCTCCGATGTGTCTTCGTTTTGCACCGCGTGTTGTACGGCCGGACGTCCGATGTTTTGTTTCACGTGCTCGGAGCTTCTTCAGGAGCTTGAGAAACTGGAAAAGCTCCCCACACGTGTGGTGAAATGTCGGAAATCGTGCGAAATGACACGTGGTACAATCCAAAAACATCCCAGAGACGTACAGCACAAATGGGAAAACTACTTCAGGAAACAAAACATATCGTGTCTAAATTAAGGTTTTCATCGTGTAATATTTAACGTATCTAAATGTAAATATACATCACCAGACAATTATGTATTTCTCATTATAGACAAATGCATGTTTCGTATATGGTCAAGTATATACAAAGGCTATCTAAAAATGTTGGAAGGGAGCAACTTCCCCATTTGCCCCCCGCTGGGTGGTGCAGGTCGACGACAAGGGTTTGCGGTGGGGTCGTGGGTCACGCGCTGGCTGGCTCACTGGCGTGGGGATTAGTAGGAGTCAGGGCTAGTGGTTTACTTTGGGGTTAAGGGTTAGGGGTAGGGATTAGGAGCGCGGCTCCGCTAAGTGTTCCGTGCGATGGGTCTGTGGCGGTGGCGACGGTGTTTTTTGTGCTCGTGCTTTATTTGTACACCAAAGCCACACTGAGCGTCAAGTCTCTTCTTCAGGAGGGTCCTTGTTTTGGGATGTTTGGTCAATTCCATTATTGTCCTGTGTGTTTTTTTACTTGGGAGGAAACTTGAGTACCCAGAGAAAAGCACATACATATTGGATAACACTCAGAAATCTGTGCAGCTGGGGCAACAGCCTATGTGCTGTACCACAATCATATTTTGTATGGTGTTGAATTGATCAACAACGCGTATATGTTCATGTCAAGGTCAGTGAGTGAGTCAGTGGATGGCTTTTTCAGTAGCTTGGTGAATATTTGAAATGCTAATGGCAAATAATCGAAGCAGCCGGTAGTGTTTCTCTGTGGTCCTCGGTGTGAGATTGATGACCGCAGTTTCAAAATTTTCCAATCGTATAAAAGATAGCTGAATCTACCGTGCAATGTGTACCACAATCCATTTAGGATGGATATCAAAATAGACATGGCCTATTTAATTTTAAATAACATTTAAGGCCTTCATTGATTCTACTTGCTGCTGGATCAAAATCATATATTTTTTTTGATCATGAACAAACCCTTGACTGTTTCCTTGTTATTTTGATTACCCACAACCTGCCATTGATTATTGTACTTGCGGTACTACAAATTCGGCTGTACAGCCATACTGCCCATGTATCTTCGGCTGGGTCAGGGGCAAATGACCGAGTAAAAAAACTAGGTGATAGTAGGCCTTGGACTTAAGCCGACGCCAACCGCTTTTATGACGAAGAGCAGTCCTGACGTTGCCTGAGTGGCTGGTCGAGGTCGGGAGTTCGTTTGAACGTAGAGGTCACGCAAGGCGACGGTCATTGACGTCATCGAAAACGACTTCAGCTGACGTCGCCAGCAGTCTCTAGCCACCGGTATTCCCCCACCCACCCTCTCTCCCACGCCCATGCAGTGTTACCAAACAAATGGAACGCGGAGAATTTTGCCCGATTCCTCATTCTGTGCGGGGAGAGGGTCTGCACCATGATGCTGAGCAGCAGAGCCGTGAACCGACACTTCCCACAGCTCGCCAACCTCGTCGTCTTCATGTCAGTCGTGAGTCGCGCGGAGGCCACCGGGCGTGGGCGGGCAGGTGGGCACACGGGTAGGTAGGTAAGGTAGAGAGCATCTTTATTTGTTTGTAACCGGGCTTTAGCTCGTTCATTCAAAATAAATGGAGAAAAAGCTGAAGAGTGTGCAAACGGGCATGGAGGGATGCATCCTTGGAATTACACAGAGACAGACAGTGGCCCCTGTATGTATGATTAGAGAACATACGCAAGTTATATTGAAATATTGACTGTTAAAAAAAGTGAGCTTGGGCAAGACATGTAGTTAGAAGGGATGATGGCCGCTGGTCGAGACTAACTGCAGAGTCGCAGGTAAATGAAGGAGCATGCATGAGAGATTTTGCAGTGCAGGGATGAGGTGGTGAAATCAGTTCATGTACATGCCCTCGAGGGATTTTAATTGGCAAGTTTGTTGTAAACGGCGACGGCTTGGAAAGACCTTCATTTAGCAGTGAATTGATCAATGAATGATGATGCAACTTCCAATATATGTGAGGGCGAGCCAGTCCCTGCTGGTGTGTGTGGCGCAGGTATGTGAGAAGGACGGCTACAAGATGGCCTGGCTGGCGAACACCGTGAAGAAAATCTGCTGCACCATTGACAACCAGTCAGACGTGCAGCAGCTGCTGCACAGCATCGTTCGAATCTACAAGGAGGTCATCGTGCAGCTCATCCACTCGCTCACGGGTCAGACTCATCACCTCATACGCACATTGTCACTTGCATGCAGATTCATCATCATTGTTGTTGTTATTATATTGTTATTGTCATCGTTATCGTCATCATTCATCATCTCCTGCATGGACCTGGAGTGTTATTCTTTCGTGTGCATGGTGAGTTTTCTCTGGGTGCTCTGGTTTCCTCCCATATGAAGCAAAGCAGTCGTTATTTTCAAGGGAATTGAGGCTAACATCATGATGCAGGACCCTCCTGAAAAATAGTCGTCAGACTCAATGAAGCTTTGCAGGTGGCATTGTGAAGCGGTTGCACAATGGTTAGCTCACTGCGCCATGAAACTAGCGAACCTGAGTTTGATTCCTGGCCACGGCGAACATCAGAGGCGAGTGATACCTTCACCGGTCCTGGGCCCACCCACTTCACCTACCCACAATGACGAGCGCGGTGAAATATGGTCAGATAACGTCAATGAACACCTAAAAGCAGACTGACACATGTCTGAACGTTATTATTACCATTACTTATTATTAATATTTATGTTCACCCCTGTTTTCCCCTGACCCCCTTATCTTGTGAAATTATAATCCGCTCAACAAGGTGAATGGGGGCGGGAGCCGTGTGGGAGCCAGGGGCAGGATTTGGTGATGATTATTATTACAAAGCCATCATTATTGGCCCAGCTATTAATAGGCGACGTCTGCAAGTAAGCCTGGGGGTCAGGGTGCTGAGTGTGCTTAAGCTCTTGTGTTAGACAACATCCCTCTCCTCTGGGGGGGCAGGGGAGGGGAGGGGTTGGGGTAGTTGGTGCGGGGGAGGGGAGATGGGATGAAGGGTTGAGTGGTGGTGGAGGGGGTGAGTTGGGGGGAGGGGGGCAACACTTCACTCAAAACTCCAAGCCGCACGCTGCAATAACCCTTAACCCTTTCATGTTCCTCATTGTGCAATAAAAAAAACAATTTCTGCGAGATAATTCCGTATTATTTCTGTTCACATATACACGATTTTAAACATGTACCGTATTAGCGTCATTATACATAATCCGATTCTGATTTAGCCGAGTGAATGTTAATCGCGCGTAATTTGATTCATGCATTAATTTGCTTTATTTACTCAGTGCCTGGGACAGGAAAAGACAGCACGTCTAATTCTCGCAGTGCTGTTGCGTTCATGCGTACGTGCGCGTGTATGTGTGTATGTGCGCGCGTGTTGAATTTTTTTTGCCACCCATTCCCACCGCCTTTCCGTGCGGCAACGCGTCGGTAGAGTCCCGGGAGGGTTGCTTGGAAGAAATGTGCATTTCACCTCGCAATGAGGACATTTTAATTTAGGAACCCCCCCACCCCACCATCCAACCATCCCCAAAATACTCCCCTCCTGCCACCACCAGCACCCCCCCTCTATAAAGCGCCCAATGCCTATTACATCATACACTCCTGCGTGCCAAGCCGTACCGCTCCCGACGCATTGTGTGAACGACAGAAGCACTAATCCGTCCAGATGTACACCCTCTAGAGCAGCGGGGAGACGTGTGGGGGCGCAGTGCGGGTCAGGACAAAAGACTTGCTTTGTGGGGGGATATAGAGTGAGGGGGGGGGCAGAGGATTGGTGGAGGGTTTAGTGTGGGCAGTGGGGTGGTGAGGTGGCACTGTGAAGGATGATGATGATCGAGCAATAATGATGGAGTAATTGGTGACGATGTAAGGAATGACAATAAAGATGACGTTATATGGTGATAAGAATGTTAATTCAGGTTGGATGATGATGAGTGGACGACATTGATAAACTTTGATGATGATGACGAATTTATTCCATAATGAGCAGGATAGAGAGCGTGATGTTAGTAATGATCATAAAGTAGAGATGGATTGAGGATGATTCATGACAACTAATGATGATCGTTCGATGATGTTGATTCAATGACGATTAAGAACGTGACGAAGACAATTATGATAATGATCATGATCGCGATGACAAAGACTAAGACGATGATAAAGACATGGACAGACGAAGGGAGTGTGTGAACGGAGTGGGTGTAGGGAGCTGTAATCTTTAATGCCTGCCTTGTCGATCGAAGCCCTAATCTGTTATTGTGTCGATGGAGGACTTAAAGGCTGTGAACGATTTAAGTGCCGGTTCACATAAAGTAGCAGCCACCTCTCCCCACACAGCCCCTGTCGTATCGGGCTATGCGTCCCAGCTTTATTGTAAGGCTATATTTTGCCGCCTTTGAAGTCTGCCTTATGGAGGCCAGGTCAGCAAACGCGAAGTGCAAAGGATTGATGATGAAAGTGCCCTTATCTATGTTCACAGGTGGATGGGATAGAGTAGGTGGCCAATATAACAAGGATCCACAGACAACGTGAGAATGATAAAATAAACAGATGGACAGGTGGAGGGATGAAGATAAAGATCCCCTTATAGACATACAGACTATGGGGCAAGTGCTGTTTGCGACCACCTATGAAGGCTAACACGACACACTTGCACAGATACACAGACATATATACAGATATACGCAGGCAAACAAAGTGCGCTGACCTCTACGCTACAGCTCTACCCTATTAAGACAGTATGGCACATGAGGGGGTTGGTTTAGCCATCACTACTGCATATATACATTTTCACACATACACACTCATACACATACTTGCATAGATACATAAAAACTCACATACACAGCTACACACACACAAACATGCAGACCAGTGCATACACACAGCCTCACGCACAAACCCACAAAACAAATATCCCCCGCTATAGACTTAACAGACTGTTGGGGCAAGTGTTGTATGCGAGTAGTACCTATGAAGGCCGGCACGGTAGACGAGGTGATGGGTGGCCGGCACCACGCCCGGCCGCCTTTGTTTCCCCAGTGGCGATGTTTACACTGCACCAGGGTACTCATTTGAGGCTGATTCGACCTAAGGGAGGCCCAGGAGGGGTTCAGATAATCATCACTGGTGTTGGCCGTGACCTCGGGTGTCCCGGTTCGGAGCACAGCGCACTCACCGTTGTGCCACCATTCCATACACACTGACATACGTGACTTTAATAGGTATGGTACAAAGTATCACTCTTTACATCATGTACGAATGTTTTTCCACTTTCAAAACCACACGTCAAATTACATAGCGTCGGGCTTCAGCGAGTTAGTTTCTGGACGAATGAGTGAGTAGTTTAATAAATGAGTGGTCCACTGAATGACCGAATGGCTCAGTAGATGCGTGGATGAGTTAGCGAGTGCACGGCTCAACTAAACGACTGAGCGATTCGTCCAGTGTGTGAGTGTGTGGCTCAGCATATGACTGAGTGATTGCGCGAGTGAGTGGCTCCCTAAATGACTGACTGAGTGCTTCAGCGAGCGAACGAGCGCACAGCCGAGCAGTGCTTGCCGCCGTCATTATCGGACCGGCTGTGCCCGTCGGAGCGGAAGGCAGCAAAAAAAAGCCCCGGCGCTCTCGCATGGGAACCTGAGCTCCCGCCATAAATTACCTTGTCACCGTTGCTCCGCGCGATCCACGTATAAGCAATATATAAATTACGGGGCTTGGCGGGACCTAATGGATGATTTCCTGGCTGACTGTCATGGTGTGGTAGGAGGCGCGCACTCCCACTGCCCGCCTGTGTCTTCATCACCGCCCGCCTCCCCTCCTTTGTCTGGGCAGGGGTTGGTGGGGAGTTGGCGGTGGGGGGGGCAGAGAACGGCTAATGGGCAGTTAATGATGAGCTGTAATGTGGGAACGGGACAGGAAAGGCAGTTACCAATGCCGCTTAATTAATATCATGTCAAATTAAGACTGAGGCACTTGATTAATAATTGAACTGTCAGCCCGCACAGCGATTTTCCTTTTAATGAATGCGTCTCATATCTCTGATGAGTCGCATCTGAAGATTTTTTTTGCGTCTTTTCTTTTCCCCTACACTTCATTGTCTCTTTTGCTCACGTTTTACTTTTTTTCACACGTTTTTCTCGCTGCGCTCAGAGCGTTTCACTTAATGATGCCGGTCTAAGGCTGTGGAATTTTGTTTACGTTGGTTAGCGAGGGTTCACAACAATGCTAAGTGATCGCACGTACCCTTAAATGAGGACACAAACTCAGAAATAAACAGCTCTTATCTTGTAGCTGCACACGTAAGGTGCTCAAAAAATATTTATCTGAACTTAAACTGCAATGTTTCAGATGAATTACCCTCATATCATAGCCCACCACAGCAAGGATGAATTATCACGATTCCATAAAAAAAAACATCTATTCTTTTAAAAAGAAAATAGTGGCTGCCAGGGAATCACTTTAACGCTATGCATACAGAAGCGCCATGAATCCAAATTGGAACATACACTCATCTAAAAACATACTCTTGCACACGTGATTTGATACATGCATTGTGAGGTTAAGCATCAATATTAATCATTGCATCGCTGGACGTTGACACTCAAATTAATTGAAACTGCCTGAAAATTCCATGCGGATTGCTGGAGTTTTAAACACGTAAAAATTCAACAAGTCTGCATGAATAGTTTAGTTGTCCCTGAACCCACTTAAAATGTTATTAGAGAGTGCGGTGTGTCCCAGGCCGAGTTCGAAGCTTCGTTCATCATCATACTCAGCTATGATGAAACCACTGTTGGATGAAGCCCTCTCCAAGCTGCCACCATCTCTCACAGTCCTGTAATCTAACAATCCATTCAATACCCGCACACGAGCCGATTTCATTGGGGGCACGTTCCCGTTCCCTCCTACGGGTTGCTACTCCGTCGTTAGTCTTACGTAGCGACCATCATCTATTTCTCACGTCGTGTCCTGCCCAACCCCATTTACTTTTCTTCACAGTAAAAGCTTCGTTCAATGAGCCAAAGGGACTTTAAAATCAGTCTGGAGAGATTGTAGGGGGGTGATGGGCAGTGGACTTTCCGTTCCACCTATGTTTATGACCTGTTTAACATTTGTATGGGCGCTCCAAAGAGTTAACACCATAAACAGTCGGCTATTTTTGCTGCTGCCACTGCTGCTGTATATCTTTCAACATCAGATTCCATGTTATTTGCTAGGCTAGACGTTTGCTAGGCTAGGCGTTTGCTAAGCAGGTATACGGAGGGACAGGTGTTATGGGCCAGATTTAGTTTTTTAATAGTGCGTGACTTTTGCTCTTAATATATTCCCAGAGCTCTATTTCTCACTGAATATTTTCCAAGTCACTGATAGACTGGAGTAGACCTAGGCACAGAACCATAGGGAGGTGGGGACCTGGCCTAAATAAGGAAGAAAATGTGTGATGGTTCGCCATAATCATGCAAATTTGGAGCACCTGGATATGTAGATATTTTTTATCCAATTACTAAAAAAGAACTCTTCCTATTTTTCTGGTTTGACCAAAAAATTAGCAAATCGTGAAGGCCTTTTGTTTCGGCTGTTTTTGTCAAGACATGTCTGTCTCATTGTTATTTTTGCTAAAAAAAAAATCAGACGATGAAGGAACCTACGACAACACGTGAAAAGGGCCTTCATTTGTTTCGACAAACAAAATTTGTGAAAATCTGCCACTGCAACGTTACTCGCGAATGCACGAGGCAGACACGGGGACATCACGCCATGGTAACGCGCCGAACTAGCCAAGATATCTTACAACACAGCTGAAAAAAATGTATATAAACAACATCGTTGAGAAACAAAAAGGCACTTGAAACATATTGTAAAACAGAAGGTCAAAACAGTAACAAATTTTCTGTGCTTTCCTTTTGAAAACCCGGGGATGGAAAGTCGACTTACGGGGCCGTTCGCTGCCAAAGTTAGCTGGTTCCGTCCGGCCCTTCGCCCCAGCCTCACAGTGGTGGCCTCTGTTTGCGGTTAGCAGGGTCTGGTGAGGCATGGCCACTCAGCCCAGCTCCTGCCAAGGACCACTCTCATGCAGCCCTTGGTAGTGGTGGCAGCTGCCCTTAATCTTAAATAAAAGAGGGGTGGGGGGTGGTGGCTCACAACAAATCCTAGGGCGGCCGGCTGGGACTGTGAAGGAGTGTAACAACAAAAAAAAACAACAACAAAACACAAATGGTAAATTAGGGCCTTTATTTATGGGTTTAAAAGGCTCTATACACAGGCAGGCCCCATGCAATTTAGACTGTGAACAGCGAGGCCACAATGAGGCTTTGTACATTAGGAGTGCCTTTGCCTTTCCGCTCCGCGTTGATATATGTGCGAGAATGTAAAGTGGAGCACTGCGGAGAACGTATGAACAGGCCGCCGCGGTACAACGGAGGCTAAAGATGTCATCGTCTGGTTAAAACAACCACAGCTTTTCCTTATGCAATGAATAATTAATTTGTTTAAAATATACATGCGCCTTGCTTATAGGCATACAGAAAGCGTAAAACGGGGTTTGTCGTGAGGCCGTTTCGCTTCACGTGCCTTTACGGTTCATTAATAATGGAAGATTCCGCTGTTATTATCGCTGGAGTAACCTCACGTTCAACCCATCGCGAGTTGTAAATGTCTAAATGAACTCCGAACCCGTGTAAAGTCGCCGATTTATATAACATTTTCGGGTCGCAGTTGGAACGGGTCATTGAGCGCGTTGCCGGCTTTTAAGGGTAATTTATTCCACATCCGAAAGCACGATTATTTTCCCCCCGCTCACAGTAATTTATGGTTGCTGTGCCTCTTGTGCGAACGTCATATGAAGAGATTTTAATTAAAATGAGAATAGTGTAGCGTACACAAAAAGGCCGTTTTAAACTTAATAGATTAACAGACCACTCGGCCACGTATACATTAATGGTCTGTTTCATCAAGTAGAAATTAAATTGAAGAAAATATATTTTCGTCAATCAGTATATGGGCTTTCCAGCAGTATTTGTTTAAGCAGGCAAATAGTGTGCTAGCTTTGACTTCCTGAGTCTCATCAGCAAAGTGTCGCTTGCTAAACATAACATGATGAAATAGCCTCTCGTAAAAAATGCATTCGTACTACCAAAAATTTACCGTGACAAGTGGATAATAAATGTCGTAAGCTTACTTGTCGTTTATTTTAGTCGTTGATGATTCGCTGAACAAAAAGTGAAAGAACAAAACTTGAAAGATTGTGCAGAAAAACACATGCAGAGGTGTAAGTATGAAATGACAGTGAGAGACAGGAAGAGGGAGACATAGATTAGACAACATATACGGAAAGCATTAAAAAAAAACTAAATGATGAACGAAGCAAAGTGCCGACTACACCGAGCATCTTCTTGTTTCCTCTGATCGTTAAAAAAAAGACAACATATACGCAGGATTGAGACATCGTATACATTAATTCTAGAGTTGAAGTTTTCGTGACTGAAAGGGTCCATACTCTTTGTTTTTTTCGGTAAAAGTCACGTAGGTAAAAAAAAAATTAAATCACGACGTTTCGGAGGCAACACAAGCTTCTGTCTTCAGGTGGCATCGTCTCGTGTCTCTTGGAGCTCTCTTCACTTGATACAGTAATTTTGCTGTGATTTCTGTTGATACAGTAATTTTGCTGTGATACAGTAATTTTGCTGTGACGGTTCTACCTGAAGACGGAAGCTTGTGTTGCCTCCGAAACGTCGTGATTTAATTTATTTTTATTAAATTTTTTACCTACGTGACTTTACCGACAAAACCCCCAAAAATACACTTCAGAAAAGCAAGTAGGCTTTGGCAGGACGCATTGCTAAGAATGATCGTCGGTGGTCGAGAATCGTGGTGGAGTGGCAACCAATGAAGGGAACATGCCTGAGAGGACATCGACCGGGAAAAGAAACAGTAAAAGTTATTTTGAGGATGGGATATTGCCCGACAAGTCGCCTGTGAATTTTTTTTTTATTTTATTTAAAGGCAGTGTTATTGACAAATGTGTTGAGTTGTTTTGTTCATTGTGCTTGTGCACCACTGCCAACGCAGCAGCACCACCAACTAGGCTCTAAAGAAAGCCGTCTCGGGTGTGGACCAATCAACTTCAAGGATAGTGCATATTATTATAATTATCAGAGTTGCATCTTTTTGTTTGGTTTTTTGACTACTTGTGTTGTGGTTATTGCAAACATGATGCCTTTAATAAAGATGTCAGTTTTGTACCAGTTTAAAAGGGTAAAAACCTACTATTACACCACCAACTAATTTGTTAAAAGAAACGGTGAGTTCAGCTCTAGTGCAGGAGCTCGATTAAATGTTGCATTGCAGGACCACGAGACACAGTGGCGGCTTGGCAGGCCTTCATCCAGCAGTGGACAGAACGTAGCTGCTGCTGATGATGACGATGATGAGTGAACTGAGACGATACGTTTCTCTAGCGATGAACACCTTGGATAAAACTTGGAGCAATTGGTGAGTGATTTTTCGCTGGCAACAGGCTTAGAGTTGTTGTTGTTAACTTAGTGGCTAAAAATTAGACTGGAAAAGCCGCCTGTTTTACACGGTGGCAAATGGTGGTCGAGGCGAACGTCGGAGTGTCACTGCTGAGGCGAGCCACTGTGGAGACGGAGCGACGTAATAAGCTTGTGTGCAGGAGCTATATGGATTGTTGCATCGCGAGACCATTAAATATAGAGCGAAACGTTTAACAATACATTTCTATTATGATATTGTGAAAGCATCGGGGCAGATAATCACATGATGCAATCATCCATGTAGCTCCTTTTGCCCGTCTCTGTCGCACCGTACGTAACCAAACGTGCTAATGGGATGTGCGGGAAAATCTATCAGCCTATACGTTATGCAGCGAGAAGCTATTTTAAGTAAACTTGGTAATTTTTCCTACTTTACCTCGTCTGTCGCCTCACCCTCCACGAACGAATGGGTGTTACTGCAGGGTTTGGATTCCTCTGCAGGGGGCGCCATCACCACTCTTGAGTCGTCTTCCACGACCGCAAGGCCGTGACCCCCCCCCAGCCCCTGTAGTGGATTTCATATCCCAGCTGGGCTAAGTGCACGGGCGTGAGGAAGTGAGATCGTATTCCGACCGCATAAAATTTGGACCTCGGGGTAAGAATACTTCCTATGGGGGGCTGGGGTCAAAATACTATAAAAGTACCCTCTCACACAAGGGCGATCAAAGAGAGAATGAGAGGGTGGGATGACTGGGAGATAAGGCTGGTGTAGTTGAGGAACATCTTCATTAATGAGGGCCGAATAAGACTTCCAAGTACCTTTGGTGAGATACGCATTAACACACAGCTCAGTTACTTCGGTCAGTGACTGAAGTGAATTAGCTCAGACTTTGTAGGTCTGGGTGTCTGCGACCTTCCCACCGGCTAACGAGATCTAGCAGAAGGAAGCGATGCCCAGTTGTGGTGGCATCAACGACATCCATCTCTTGGCATACTCATGTGAAGAGGTCGTCATCATCAGCAGCAGCCATGATCAATTCACTGTTGGATTAAGGCCTTCTCAAGCTGTCCCCATCTCTTACGATGTAATAATCCACCGAGTGTCTGCACACGACCCGATTCCGTCGCTCCATCTCCGCTGTTGCTGAAAATAGGCCACCACTTTGTAAATCACTCGAATTGGCCAAGTCAAGAACGTGGTACCTGTCAAGGTTTGCCATCTCTATTGGTACAAGTACAGCCATTGATGTCAATCCACTGCCGGATGAGGTCGTCCCGACAACACACGTGGTTTGCGGGGGTTATTTGACCACACTTCACCGCGCTGGTCACTTCAGGTTGGTGACGGTAGGGAGCATGTAAATACAGTATAGCAATTGATTATGTGTATGCACTACCCTCTGTTGGCTCTCAGCCCCACAGTATCTGCCAATTGTGGTCACCCATCCAAACACCATTGAGGCTTAAACCTGCTTAGCTTCCGTGTAATTTGATCACAGACAAACGGGACATTCTTCGTACGTATGATTCACACAGGCGATTCATATATCCCGACTTGAGTTCATACACGTGACCGATCAATTGTTGCATTGCTGACCCTCCAAATACTGTACCCACCCCCTGCATAGTCGAACACAGGTTTCTGGGGCAAGTGCCGTTATCGAGCGCCTATGAAAGGAAGGCCATCACGCACGAATACACAACACGGGCACGTAACTCATTTAAAGTGGTGTCGCTGCACGGGATCATCAGGATACCCCTGCCACTGTCCTCTGAGAACCTCCCTCTCCCTCCTGTTTTTAAACATTTGCTCGCTGCCCCACCCACCCCCGGTGAAAGATGCATGGCCTGCGGATGTGAGGGGAAGGGTTGAATTGCGACGTGCGGGCACAGCAACGTAGATTACGGGTCCTTATACACACGGCAGCAGGTACTGGTTTAAGGCCGAGTCGACCTAGGGGAGGCCCGTAGACCCGTTGGGATATGGCAGTGAGCGAGAATCGAGCTCCGAGTTTGCAGCGCGGCGCACTATTCCACCACATTGCTTGCCACCACTTACACAGATACAACCTCGTACACAAACACTCGCATACACACACGCACGCACTCCAACTCTCACCACGTAAAATCGCGCGTGCACACACATTAACGCAGTCTCACAAAGACAATCACACACACAATCTCTCACACACACACACACTATCGCACGCACGCACACCATCTTTCTCATGCACGCACACAGTTTCCGGCAGACGCACAACCTCACAGACACAATCTCTCACGCAGACACCACCAGCGGTGCTACAACCAATATTTCTAGCTCGCAATCTGTCTCTCTCACACGCACAAGCTCCCTCTCACACACACAGACACACAATCTCACTTGCACACACAGACACGAGTTTTCCCCCACACACGCACGAATACCATAAAGACAAAGACCCTCCGATAGCCTTAACACACTGTTGGGGAAAGTGCTGTTAGTGAGCACCTATGAAAGCTGGAACGGCACACGAGAGGGTGGGTGGCCAGCACCACGCCCGGCACAAACACCATCAAAGACAAATATCCCCCGTATAGCCTTAACAGACTGTTGGGGCAAGTGTTGTTAGTGAGCACCGATGTAGACTGGCATGGCACACTATGGGGTGGGTGTCCAGCATCACGCCCGACCGCCTTTGCCTCTCCAGTGGCGATGTTTACGCGCCGCACCACGAACGCATTTGAGGCTGAGTCGACCTAGGGGAGGCCCAGGACCGGGTCAGATAATCGTCACCGGTGTTGGCCGTGAGCGGGAATCGAACTGGGGTATACAGGTTCGTAGCGCAAACCGCTCGCAACAGAGCGCCGACCGCTCGCCCGTGGTGAGACCACCGTTCACTGAATCCCGTGCACGCATTTCTCTTTCAACTCTCGATCTCCCCCCCCGCCAACGCCTCCGTGGCACCCCGACCCCCCCTTCTTCCTTCTCTTCAAGCGCCCGCCGCGGATGTTCGAGACGAGTGAAGTAAAAAACGTAATTAAGAGCAGGGACCGCGCCTCGCGCGGTGAGCGCGCTGAATTAGCCAGCAGTTAAGATTTAGCGGGTTTCGGAATGTTAATCATTTTAAACGCATTCCTTGGAGCCAGAAGATTAGCTCCTTCGCTGGACTGTAATTCCATTTTAAGTGTGTGTTGCGCCGACTCCACTAAAGAGCTGATATAATGGCGAGTCGTACAGGGGCGTCGCTGCGCTCGCTTGCGCTGGCTACAGTTTATTTAATTGCATTACTTTTGCGCGCGCGTGTGTGTGTAGGTGTGTATTTCTGTGGGGCGATAGTGTAAGTGGTTAGCGCACCGAATCCTGTGGAGACGCACGTTCGATTCCCGCCCAAGGCTAACGTGGCGGGTTCCGCGTTTCTCTTCTGTCAACTCAGCCTTATGCAGGACACGGCTACCTGATGTGGGGCTGTAAACTTCAAAATGTGGGAGAGAGAGAGAGAGGCGGTCAGGCGTGGTGATAACCACACCACACCACTACATCGTGCGCCCTGCCGATCTTCATAGGTGCTCGCTGCTAGCATCACTTTTCCTGGCCGCTCGACAAGGCTATACGGGGGATCTTTGCCTTGGCGTGTGTATATATGTGTGAGTGAGTGTTCAACCATGCATTGTCTTCATCCTCCTCCTCCCTCCACATGCACCCACCCTCCCGCCCCACGCGTTGGGAGAGTTTTATTATTATATGTATGTGTGCGCGCGCATGCGATGGGGAAGTCACTCGGCAATTAATGAGGCACTTGACCTTCTGCGGGCGATCAAAGGCGGTCGAAATTGTTAAAATAATGTGAGCGGGACGGGATGACGGCGGGCGACCACGCTTCCTGCCCCCCCCCCCCTTCGTCTCTCCCCCCACCTCGTCTCCCCCCTCGCCTCGCCTGCCCGCTTGCTCCCAATTTAGACAAAGATAACCGCGTGGCGAGTCGTTAGGGTAATCGTTGTTGGTTGAATTAACACGTCTGCAAGCCGCTCGCTTAATGCTGTTTGTTATATTTTTGTAGTGTAGCTATTTATATTGTAGATGCTGCTACATGTGCATAGGCACGTGTGGAGTTATTTAGCGAGCGGATTTGCTATCCAATGGTGTCACCGTTGTGTTCGTTATTCGCAATCGACATCATCGTACAAACTACCACGTTTAATTATCATCACTATCAACATTAATTCCAATTTCATCCTTATTACCGTCGCTTAAACCATTTTCAATCAACACCACAATATAAACTAACACTACCCCCAGGCATCATCGTCGTTATCGTGGACACTATTTATTACACATCTTTCGTTTTTATAAATGATTGGCTGTAGTCAATAGTAACTTTCAGCTATTGCCAATGGCGATGCGCTAACCACTGCGCCACTACGCCTCCCTCGGGGCATAGTGACTGCTTTGTACATCGGCTGAGAATCAGGTCGGAAACGTCTTATGTTATTTTACGAGTGGGAATTTAAACAAAACAGAATCATTTCACGTGTGTTATGTGTGTGTGAGGAGGGGGAGCGATGGCGCAGTGATTAGCGCAATGCACGACGACCCCAGCGAGCCGAGTTCGACTCCCGAGCACAGCCAACATCGCTTTTACGAATATATGAACCGGCACTGGGCCACCCCTATGTCGACTCAGCCTTAATTGAGTACTCCATGCGGTGTGGAAAATAAAAAAAAATCAGGGTTGGGGAGACAAAGCCGGACAGGCGTGATACTGGCCATCCCACCCCTTGGTGTGTCGTTCCGGTCTTCCATCGGTGCTCGATATAACAGCCCTTGCCCCAACAGTCTGTAATATTTATACGGGGGATCTTTGGCTTTTTTATACTGCATACACATGTGTAATATATACAATATTATAATGTATGCATGCGGCTAATGATGTGTTCTTCGAGACCATGTTTAAAGATTGCCTATTACATATGTGTAGAGTCTATAATTTAAAACCATATATATGAAGGTTGATGTCTCGTACAAAAACACGGATACTGCCATTCCTGTACGGGCCCATCTATCACGCGAATGATCATGCACACACATACACACATATATGTAACAATATATAAGTATTCTTTATAGTAGGTATCTGCATAATATACGAATTACACATGCAGTATTTAATACACATCTGTGTATACTATTGTAGTTGTTGATAATTAACGTTTTAATATTACATTCCATGGCCCACGGCCGTTTAAATTCACATGGTGTCCGCTGTTCGACATTTGTAGCCGTTACATCCTCTGCTTAAACATCATAAGCCATGGTCCACTATCTCGGGATAGATGCCACGATATAGTACTCATACTTAAGATGTATTTATTTTCAGTGACTTGCTTCCCCTTTCCCTACTTTGCACTCCTATCGGTTTTTTTTGCATGATTTGTTGTCAGTCGCTGACACCCACCCTGCTTGAAATCTGTGCAAAAAAAGAGCTTTATAGCTCATCGGATTCATCCATTTACATGCAGAATATGTTAGGTATATATTTCGGAATATATTTACCAGATCTAGAGATATGTTTATACTGTTTGTATATACTGTACGTACTTTGTGTATAGTAATGTTTAAATATGAACGTGCACATGTTTAAACGCATGCGTAATGAGTATTTCTGGTATATAAAGTGCGCTACATATTTAGACACGCATCGGAATATACTTAGACTAGATGTTGCATGCGTTTTTTTTTATTATCGGGAAGCGTACCGTTTCGCAAAATCAATTATGCGCTCTCTTGGGTGATTACAATCGGATTATAAATCAGGTAATTAGCAAATATACAGGCAAATAAAGACGTACAACTTGACAGATGTGCTTTCATTTCCATATAAGAATGAAAATTTTGCTCTTATCAGCCGATGGGCCTTTCGAACCGATGTCGTCAAGCAAAGTTTGTTGACGCTGCAGGTTTCCCTGATCGGTTTCGACTGCTCTGGCTTTCATCAGCAAGTCGCGGGCCGTTTAGTCTCTGCAGGTGCAATAGTCGATGTGCGTTTAAGCACACGCGCATATTCAAACAATATAACATCCAGTAATTTAAATAATCATTATCTTTGTCAACATTTGTCCACCCACCCATGGAAGTATGGCCACCGCTACAATAATCACACGATACAATAATCACACTATACAATGATCACACTATAGTATTGCATTACAGAGATACGCATAGTCAAGCGTGTATACGTATACACCTATGTAGCATATTGTATATGTACCATATAGCATGCACTGTACCCGTGTACTGTGTTATGTTCGTCGAGAAAGGCATTTTGTGTAGGTAATTGTGTACGCGTACACAATTGTGCATGGTATGTGTGTAACCACTTAATCTGCCTATATGTATAGGCGTTATGTGCCGCTATACTATACTACGGGACCATACGTATCCTTCGTACGTACATACACTGTGAACATTCCATGTACACAAGGATATTTAACTTAATGTTCACGTATTCTTGCGTGTATGCACATTAGCAATTACTAGCATTGTGTATCGTATATGCAGTGCTGTACCTTATTATTGCAGAGCACCACGTGACTCCGTAGCCGACACGCGGGCATGGTACACACCACGTGACTCCAGATAATTTATAAAACAAACTTTTTGTATTACCGGTAACCGCATAAAAAAAAACCGGTTACCCCCCCCTCTCACCTTGCTTTATATATCGGTTTGCTGCACACAGACATTTGTAGAAATAAACAAAGCGTGTTTACCTTTATAACTGAAAAACGATGGCAAGCTGCCAGTGGTGGGTTGATCATGAGGACACCGGACGTTCAATCCAGAGGTCGGTTCGATCTCCCGGGGCGGCAGTTGAAACATCGGGGCAAACATCTTAAATCCTCACGCGCCACCACCACCACCGCCTTTGTGCACCCAGCAGCAGCAGCTACGTATACATTGGTAACTTCCACAGTTACTCGATCGGCGGGTCGAGAAACTGTGGTGGGGTAAAGTGTGGGTACGCCCACTTATACCGAGGCGTGTGCTCAGTATGGAAGAGGAGACAAAATACCCTCTGAGTCATCCGTCTAGTTGGAGGCCTTTCCACCGGTGGTGGCGTGAGCGAGCAATTGCAGGGGCCTGCGCTTTTTAACTGAGGAACGAGGCCACGTTTACCACTACCACCACCACGCGGTAACTCGAGCCGCCGTGCGGTTTGTACGTTCACGGGTACCAACCCAATGCCTTCGTTTCCTAAGATTACCGCTTCGCGACTTCCTCCAAACGTTTAGCGATGTTTATGTTTATCGTTTTAACAACATCGGATATATCTAGGCGCCGATCGACTGCTCACTTATAACGATTGTTGCATTTCTGTGCTCTGCAAACATCGACGTGACGTCTGGATTCCCAGCTCACGGTTCAATTGACAACGGTGACTTATCAAGGCAGAAGCCACTGCGACGCGATTAAGGTTCTCTCGCACACCTCCGACGGCCGTGGAGGTTTGTTTGACCATACTTCACCACGCTGGTTAGTGCGCGTTTGGTGAAGATGAACGGAACGGGGCGCCCGTTGGCCACTAATGTCAGCCGTGGCCGGGAATCGAATACAGGGCGCCTGGTTTAGAGCGCAGTGTGCTGCTGCTAATCACGATGCCAAATGCTCCAGCCAATGTCCCGTGGGTTATGCCCGGGAGGGGTCGGCAGCCTGCTGCTCCGTAGCCGCACGCGGCCCTTTAAGAACCGCTTCGTGACGCTGCTTACGAAGGGCCGTCTCGCGTTCAACGTGCGCATTGCGGCTCTTGAAATATTGAGTGTTTTACCGGATTTCGAAAAAAATGTCAATTATTGTTATTTTGGTTGCTGACCCCTGTGCTGTACGCTACAGCATAGATCAAAAATACAAAGACGTCCTCCCCCCCGTATAGTCTAAGGAGACTATTGGGGTAAGTGTTGTGAGCGAGCACCTATGGTACTCGATTAAGGCCGAGTCGACCTAGGAGAAGACCCACGATGGGTTCTTCTGGTGTTGGCCGTGGCTGGAAATTGAAACTCCGGTCGCCCGGTTTGTCGCGCAATGCGCCGATCACGACGCTACCGGGTCCCCACATCGCATCGGCACCAATAACAACAACATCATCAGGCGAGATTCGCCACCACATCTATGGCAGCATCGCCGCAGCGCTTGTGCCAGGCTTGTTGCAATTTGAGGCCGTCACATGAGGCGTCGAATGCTCGCTGGTAGGAGGTCACGGGACAGACCCCCAGGTGTCGTGGGTGGATTGACTGCGATGATCATAATAATTTACATGCCTTGACTTAAAGCTTTCGTGACTGCAGGAATTCATATTCTTTGGGTCTTTCGGTAAAGTCACGTATATAGGTTTTGTTATTTTCTTTCTACGTGACTTTACCGAAAGACCCAAATAATATTTGCATACCTTTCAACCCATACGGTTTACCCATATTCTTGTACAGGGAAATTGAGTAAAAACGTGTTTTTGTCTTATTTTTGTGTCTCCCTTCTGATGGGACTTTGTAGGATGAACGTTGGGATTTTTAAGGGCACTGGGTGACCAACAAGGTCTGAATGGGTCTGTAATAAGGTAGGCACTGATAAGGGGTTGACAGGTATGCATTTTTAAAGCGCATTTCATTCATAGATTCCAATGCGCCATGTATGGAAAGCAGGAAATAATCAGAACCAGGGTAAACGGCCAGAATTCGTAGGTCGAGGCCAGTTTAATTGGTGAGATTTAAATACCGACTTAAATATATCTAACGATGACCGGCAGATGCTCCACCTGTGCTCCCCACTGTGCCAACTCGCTGCGTTTTAGCTGCCTCGCGCTCGTTGTTGTGAGCGTCGTTCCTATGCCCTCCCGATGATGTTAGAGGACGATCGCCTGACCTTTATCTCGCCAGGAGCGTAGGTTGTATATGTGTTTCATATGTACGGTACATATATACACCAAAGACAAAGATCCCCCGTATAGCCTTTGACAGACTGTTAGGGCAAATGCTGTGAGCGAGCACCTATGAAGGCCGGCACAGCATACGAGAGGGTTAGTGCCCAGCGCCATGTCTGTGCGCCTTTGTCTCCCCCAGTAGCGATGTTTACACACCTCGCCAGGTAAACATTTGAGGCTGAGCCGACCTAGGGGAGGCCCAGAAAAGGTTCAGATAATCGTCACTGGTGTTGGCCGTGAGCGGGAATCGACTACGGGTAGCCGGGTTCGTTGTAGCGCAACACGCTAATCGCTGCGCCGCCGCTCCCCACACTTATTCAACAAATACAAAGATCCCCCGTATAGCCTTAACAGACTGTTGAGTCAAGTGCTGTTAGCGAGCACCTATGAAGGCCGACACGGCACACGATGGGGTGGGTGGCCAGCACCTTGCCCGGCCGCCTTTGTCTCCCTCGTAGCAACGTTTTTACACACCGCACCAGGTATTCGATTGAGGCTGAGTCGATCTAGAGGAGGAGGCCCAGGACAGGTTCAGATACTCGTCACACTGGTGTTGGCCGTGAGCGGGTAACGAACTCGGGTCTCCGTGTTCGTAGTGGCGCAGCGCGCTAACCGTTGCGCCGCCGCTCCCCACACTATGTACATACACCGTACACATCGCGACAGACACTCTACCTTGGGCTCGCTCCGCGTCTCCGTTCACGAGTGAGAGGCTTAATTCAGTGAGACAGCCTCCCGCACCCCCACCCCCCCTCCAAGTCCGCCCGCCTCCCACGACACGGCCGCAAATGCCTCCCAATCAATAACTGTCAGAGAAATGAAAGGCAGCGGTTGAATATTCAATAGCGTCCCCGAGTTAAAACAAAAAAAAACATTAAAGAAAAAACACACGCACATGCACGCACACGCGCGCGCACTCTCCTATTTTGCAACCACGCAGTCGCTCAACACCCCCCCCCCTCCCCTTTCAAACCATCCCCACCCCCCGGCAGATAGGATAATGAGCTGTAGTTTGTGTATAAAATCCTTACGCGTTATTTGCGCTATGAGGAAGAGTAATGTCTTCATCATTTAGTGAAATGTAACACACGTACGTATGAGCGGAGAAGCGAGCGGTGGCGCAGCGGTTAGCGCACTGCGCTTTGTGAGTTTCATTGGCGGCCGCAACTCCCTTGTGCTAAACCGTTTGCTGTGGCTTTCAAGTGCAGGTTATATTAATAGTTAATGTATACACGATTTGCACGTGTGATTCATTGCATTGTAATCGATTGATAGGTTAGTGCATTGGTTGTCTACTTGGTTTTTAAGTAATTGATTAATTTAATGATTGGTTTGTTTTATTAATTGGCCAAATGTATGTACCATGTTCAACTTCTTTTCCATCCTACATAGCCAGCCGCGCTAAAAACTAAGCGCAAAAAGCACAAAAAATTTGCTATATGGTGATTTCAAAGTGCATAGCTTCCAGTGTCTTCCTAATATCGGAAGGAAAAGCGTTCCAGACGGCCGCAGAAGCACATTTGAAAACGCGCATGAGTGATGATTTAGTCATCGTAATTGATTGACTGTGCTGTTATTGTTATTGCATTGGATAATTGGTGTGATTATTGAATCGTTGTATGTTGATTGATTAAATCCTTGATCGATTGACGGATGAATTCAAAGATATATCTGGTACTAACATGGATTTTTTTTATTGAAAAGTTGCTTTATTGACGAGTTTGTTTATCGATTGTTTATCTTGATTTATTTATTTATTGATTATTTAATCGGATTAAGGTTGAGTTGATTGATTTTTTTTATTTTAGTTGTGAAGTTTGGTTAAGGACCTGTTTTAATATTGATGGACTGATTACTGTTTCGGTTGATTTGTAAATAATCGATGCATTGCTTGGTTCAATCCTTTGCTGATATGTTGGTGTATTTATTGGTATTATGGTTAATCGATTGAGGTATTTGTTGATATTCATTATAAACCAACGAGCGAGCTGATTGTTGGTGTGTTCATTGTATTTCTCTCTCTCTCTCTCTCCTCATTGATGTATTGCCTGCCACAGATATCCCGCACCAAGAATTGGAGTTGAACTCTGTCATTAACGCTCAAGGTTGCTTCCTCAGGGAGATCATGTGCCTCGCCTTCTCCCCTGTCCTGGTGACCCTCACGCTCCAAGCACCACAGGAGATCTAGCAGACGAGAGCGTTAGGCTACTGTAGATTTGGTGAGTGGGAGAGTTAGCAAATGGGAGAGTTAGCAGATGGGAGAGTTTGGGAACGGGACAGTGAGTGAGTGAGTTAGGGTATGGGAGAGTTTGTCGCGATCTGTCTGTGTTTGTCTATCGGTGTCTCCATCTATCTGATGCAGAATTCCTCACTCCATTAAAAGTGCTCTGCAATAGACTCGTTGCTCTTTGTCGACTGCACATTGTCGACGACGAGTTAAATCTCTTGAAATGCGCCATTGTTGATGAATGTGAATTAATTAACTTATACGAAATATATATATATGTACGCACAGTTGGTGTTTAGTGGCCAGTGAGCAAATCGCCTACAATGCTTCCGATCTCGTAAGATCTCGGCAGCTAAGCAGATTTTAAGCCTGGACAGCGCTTGGATTGGCGACCGTATATGCGTAACAGGTTGTTATAGGCTGTGGGGGGATGGGGGAGAGACGACATGGGGGAAGCAGAAGGCAGTTGCAGCAATATCCATTGCTGTACTGTGCGTCTATGCTCCCCACCTTCATCCCGCCGAATGACCAGCGTGGTGAAGTATAGTCAATTGACCTTCACTACAGGTACGGCATGGGGGAAGCCCTCATCATCCAGCAGTAGATGGATATATGCAGAGTAGGCTTGGTGATTATATAAATAAATAACAAGTTAAGCATGCTATAATATTCCTCTTTACGGGCGTTGAGTTGTTCCTGTGGATGGCTGTTAAGAACTACGGACGCTGTTACTTGCACAGGGTATGTATGTGTACAGGTGCGTGCGTACATCGTCTATAAGTGTAAAGAACACGTGCTGGTGTGCACGTGAGCAACCACTGAATAATTATAAATGTTTTATGTTAAAATAAATGTAGCCGCGTGGTGAATTAAATGACGTGTTCGCGTGTGTTTGTGTGTATGGATGTATGCGTTGTGTGTGTGTGTGTGTGGTTAGGTGGCCACCCACCCCCTCGTGTGCCGTGCCGGCCTTCATAGGTGCTCGCTAACAGCACTTGCTCCTGCAGTGTGTTAAGGCTGGGAGGGTTTTGTGAGTCTGTGTGAATGCGTGTGTGTGTGTTGGGTTACGTGTTCCGTTAAAGACATGCTGTAGGAACAGTTCGCGTTTACATTTTGCTCGTGAATGTGAATTAAACAATAATACCAACAAAAATCCCGTCTGATCACCGTCTGTGCTGTGGTTACTTACCCCATCATCCCTCCGAGGTCGATACAACGAGTAACAATTTGTTTTAAGTCAACAGCGAGCGTGCGGTGGGGGTGGGATTGCTGCCCGCCAGACGTATCCATTGCTGGATGAAGGCATCTCGAAATGGAACTATCCACTTCGCATCTGAACAAGAACTGATTGAATCACTCCGTCTAGCCACGACTCGCCGTCTCGCCACCAACATATCCTGGCCTAAGTCCCACTTTTATTAACCGCCCAATAATATGTATCACACCTGCGTATGTTTTCTATTCCATGTGTTCCTCTTTGAGTAAATAAAGGATAATTATACCACAAGTGTTTATGTCTACACATTGCAGCATAAAGACGATGAAGAATCCTTAATTTACAATTTTTCTATGCTTAATTGCTGGTTTCAGAGTGCACTGCGCTAACCACTGCGCCACCGCTCGTCGCCCCATAGGCTTGACAAAACTGTATACAATATTCCAAAACTTGTTATAAAATAAAGGCAAAGACCTTGTTTAGGATGCTTTCTTTTGTATCTCGGTTGCTGAGCACAGACCAAGCGACCAGCAACAAACATCGAATTATGAAAGACATGACAGATAAGAGGCAGGATAAGAGTGTTCCTTGAATGGCGAGAGTAAGTAAGACGTTGCTTGAGAGAGATTCTAAAAGTTTGAGCGGTGCGTGGCAAGAAGTTGAGAGGAAGCGGCGGCGACCTGGAGCGTGGTGTGTTTACAAAACAACGACCACACCACCCGCCGTCATTCGCCCCACACCGCCTTATGTCAGAAACATAAAGTTCTAAATATAGGCGGGCGGGCGGGCGGACTACACGGGCAAACATTTGCCCAAGGCTCGTTAGGATTTTACGCTGTCCTTTATGCGGTCCCGTGGCGACCGAGCCACGCGAAACGCGTCCACGTGTCGTCACGTCTCCGAAGCCGAGCGGGCGTTAAAGCCCGGTTCTACTTGCAGGCGCGTGATGGCACCAAGATGGTTCAGGAGCTCAACGCCGTTGTCGAGGTCCTGTTGAAGCGGTGTGGGCGAGGCCTTCATCCAGCAGCGGCATGGCAAAGTGTGTATTTTTATTTATTTTATCCTTATTTTTTGCCCGCTGTTTCTCGAATTCATTTTGGCAGAAAGACAACAACAGCAATATCGTGGCTTGGTCAGGGCGTGTTGCTAAAAGCGATGATGATATTATGATGATGTGATAATGATGATGATGATTGGCGGTCTAAACTAGCAGCTGATTATCAGCCAAAGTGAGGGATTACTGCCCAGACAACGTCCACCAAGGAGATTGAGCACCATGGTGGCGAAATGTTAACTACCTCGCCTGCTATACCAGAGGTCGAGAGTTCAATCCCGACCCTTGACGTCTGTGTGTGTATGTTTTCTCTCTCTCCGTGGTCGTGTGGATTGTTTCTCCGGGTCCTCCGGTTTTTCCCCTCTACATTTACAGAAGTGCGTTGAAAGTATGTGGCAGCTATAAAGTTCCACGTGATGATAAGCCGCTCCGTTGAGCTATCATTCGTGGCCAGATCCCTTCGTGAAAAATATCTATATAGCTCAGTGGGCCTTCTCCCGGCAAAACAAAATTAGTTTAGTTTAAGTGCAATGACATCCAGCTCAAGTGCTGGTGGAAAATTATCCAATGTGCCGATTGTGAAGGCTGCAATTTTAGTAATCGGCCAGTAGGGGTCTCCATGGAGCAAGCGGGGGCACCTGCCCTAACACCGATCTGGAAAGGGCAGGCAAACACGTGCGTATGCTGAACTTCTTTTGCGCCGTACGTAGCCAACCACGCTAATCGGAGGTGCGATGGAAGGACAACAAGCTAAACACACAAAGCAGCTGTGAAGAAATGAGCTCTCATTGTAGATGGCTTCAAATTGCTCAGCTCGAGTGGCTTCCGAGGATCAGAGGAGCGTTCTAGGGGCGCCGTCCATAAATGACGTCACGCGATTTTGGACGATTTTTGACCCCCCCCCCCTTCGTCACACGGCGTCACAAAAAGTCAGATCCCCCCTCAAATATGACGTCACAAAGCTCTGCCCCCCCCCCAAAAAAATAAAACAAGCTTCAAATGGCTTTAAACTATTGTCATTGTAGTGCGTATTCAATGTGGCGCTGCACTCTGATCTTGTAGGAGAAAACATTTATTAAAAAGTCTATTTAATTAAGTAGAACGTGTTGTCTATATTTATTTAAAGTTGCGTATTTTGATGTGACGTCACATTTCTCAACCCCCCCCCCCCTCGTCACACATCGTCACAAATGTCTGACCCCCCCCCCGCCCTAGGTGCGTGACGTCATTTATGGACGGCCCCTAGACGGCTGCAGAAGTGCATCTGAACGCGCGCGATGCAGCGTGGCGATCACTCGAGGCGGCCTTCATCCAGCAGTGGATTGGTCATGACTGAAGACGATGGATCGTTAATTGCAGCCCGATACGACAAATGGCGCCATTAAAATGCCACTCGGAATCGTGGACGCGCCTGAGGTCGCAGTTACGATGCTTGTGAACACAAACTTGGAATGTCAATCCACTGCTGGATGAATGCCACCCGATCTGTCGCAAAACTCTTCCGATCCATCGATGTTAGCAATCCACCGAGGATCGCTCCGTCTCCTCGGGGGGAATCCTTCACTCGGACGCGTTCCGTTCCTCGGCTCCGTCATCTCACGATCATCTCACGATCATCTCACGATCATCTCACGGATTCACTATTCTCATTGGCCACCATCTCGCCTTGGGGCGACGCGTCATGCCCAAGCCTCGCTCCCTTTTCTGAACCGCGTTGAACGATCTGGTGTCACGTGCCGTGTGTTCCCCAGGCCACGTGTTACTCGGCCCGTCTCTCTATCTATCGTCTCTCAGTGTAATTGAATGCATTCACCTCTCCACGCTTCTCAGACCGTTGAGCACCCTCCCCTGTGCGTGTGCTCATCGAAGCAAGAAAAAACAACAGACAGAGAGATTCCCCGTGGCCTGCACAGACTTTTGGGGGATGATGTTCGCGCGGAGCAGCACCGATGAAGGCCGGCACGGCACACGAGGAGATGGATGCGCAGCACCACGCCCGGCCGCCGTTGTGTCCCAAAGTGGCGATGTTTTTACTGCGCACCAGGTAGTCGCTTTAGGCTGAGTCGACCTAGAGGAGGAGGCTCGGGACCGGTTCGGTTAATCGTCACTGGTGTCGGGAGCCGTGAGCGGGTCTCGAATTCGAGCGGACGGGTTCGTAGCGCAGTGCGCTACCCGCTGCGGTACCGCTCCCCACCACACACAACCAAAGACAAAGATCCCCCGTACAGTCTAGTAACAGACTGTTGGGGCAAGTGCAAGCGTTTTTAGCGAGTAGCACCTATAAAAGGCCGGCACAACACACCACACGCACACACACACGATTCCCCCACACACACACAGACTCCCACACATACACACAGACTCCCACACACACACAGACTCCCACACACACAGACTCCCACACACACACACACAGACTCCCACACACACACACAAAGACGACTCACACACACACACAGAGGCGACTCACACACACAGACGACTCCTACACGTACACACAGACTCCCACACACACACAGACTCCCCCACACACACACACAGACTCCCCCACACACACACACAGACTCCCACACACACACACAGAGACGACACACACACACAGACTCCCACACACACACACCCACGCTCACTCCCTGTGTGTGTCGTGGTTCATGCGGCGCCACAGTCTGTCGACACACGTGGAGTGTCAGGCAGAACAAGTAAGTTAATGGATGACCACGCACAGAGTCGGAGCCGACAAATCGCTAATGAGGCGAACATCATTAATTATTTTCTCACCGCTCCCGCCTCCTGCCCCCCCCCCCTCCTTCTACGGCCACTTCGCCCCCCCTCCACCCCCACCCCGAGCACACCCCCCCAACCCCCCCCCCCTCCAGTTCCCAGTCGCCTCTCTAAAGGGCCGTTAATTCATCGCTGAAGGCGCGACACATTCGCCACCAGCAAAAACTGCATGGTCTTAAATGGGGAAACGTATTTAGATTATAGGTAGGCGACGTTTCGGGCAATGAGCCGTATTCAGAGCGCAAATGAAGGTGAATGATTCACGTGCTGTGAAGAAGGGTCCGCTTCCCGAAACGTCGCCTATTGTCCATCGTTTTTAACGATT
The DNA here is from genome assembly GCF_965212315.1 of Lampetra planeri. Taxonomy (NCBI): domain Eukaryota; kingdom Metazoa; phylum Chordata; class Hyperoartia; order Petromyzontiformes; family Petromyzontidae; genus Lampetra; species Lampetra planeri. The sequence goes on along the minus strand of NW_027615084.1, from coordinate 26,419 downwards.
CGGGCCCACGTGTTGTTGTTGTTTGTGATTGTGCACCACTTGACAACGTTAGTATCACTCACAACACCGTTCGTCTCTGTTCGTGGCAGCTGTCCCAGTAACTTCGCGGTTGATCTGTATGCCGCCACATTAAACATTTAAAGCTCCCTGTATTTTAAAACAAATATTTTTTTGTCCAATTCTCTTGGGAGTCCTCCACTCATCCCCGTATCGTGAAATATTCCTCGGGACACGTCCCGGTTTTTGTTACATCAGAGGTGGCAACCGCGGCGGTTTCATGTGCTCCGACGTGATGAATGCGGGGTGTCATCGTTGGAGTTGTACTCCACTTTTAGATTGAAAACTCATCTCTTTAGAACAGTTTTTGTGTGTTTTAGTTCGTTGTCCTTCTGCCGCACCTGCGATTAGCACGGTTGGCTACGTACGGTGCGATAGAAGTTCAACACGTATTCGTACATGCTGAATCGATCTTTGCGGCGCTGTGAGTTTCGTCACCGCTGGGTGTTCTGCGGCATGAATCTACCAGCTCCGCTTCCCGCACGAGGTCAGAACGACGGAATTCGCGGCCAAATATCAAAGCGTGGCAGGACCCTCGTGAAAACGCGTCTCGAGGCTCGGCCGAAATCTCTCCCCTGCGTGAGGGTAAACCACGCGGCACACTTACACAAGCGCGCGCCGACTTGCCGCAAGACGTTAAAGACCGCGTGTCATCATTCATCGTCATAGTTGCGTGGATATTTTCTCCCTCCGGGTCCTCCGATTTTGTCCCCTCCACGTTTAGAAGCAACGCCACGCGTTTAGAGCATTTTGGCTGCTGCGAAAAAAGCGTCCACGTGATGATGATTATGATGAGCCACTTCGTGTGAGCTATCGCTTGTCATGGCCTGGTCGCTTCTGAAAAAAGCTACATAGCTCAGTGGGAACTCTGACTTTGGTAAAATTAAAATCGCTTTAATTCAAGTCAGGCACGTGGCACGGCCCAAAAATAATCGAATGTTTTCTAATAATTATTATGAGAATAGCACAATCAATTGTAACACGCTGATGTGTACTCTTTGGTTATTTCGGTAAAGTCACGTAGGTATAAAAATAAAAATAAATTAAATCACGACGTTTCGATCGCAACACAAGCAATTTGCGATCGAAACGTCGTGATTTAATTTATTTATATTTTTATATCGACGTGACTTTACCGAAAGAACCAAAGAGTATGGATCTCTGCAGTCACGAAAACTTCAAATCTACGCTGATGTGTCTTGTATTGTTCAATGGTTGTGAAATGACCATGGGTCTCAAGGGGGGGGGGGCGAGGTGGGGGTGGGTGGGGTGCAGGTCACTTCAATGGGCTCTCAGATGCCCCCCCCCCCACTAGGACTCCTCAGCAGTGAGTGTGGGTTCTGTACACCTAGCCGCCCCCCCCACTAGGACTCCTGATTGTGGGTTCTGTACACCCAGGCCCCCCCTCGCCACAACCCCACCGCCCTCCTCTCATATCTGACGCAACCAAAAAATCCCCCTCCACTAAAACAGTTGCGGGGGATAACTTTTAATCACCCCCCCTCACCTCTTCCTACACGCGCGGCTCCCCCACTCTGTCCATGCCGACCCGGGATCACAATCAGCAGCAGCAGCCCCCCACCGTCCCATCTCAGTTACCCCCCCCCCCACCTCGCTCCAAAAGCAACCCACAATCGCCATGAGAAGTCGTGTCATCACACAGCAACCTTGCACCGCCTCCACGTGCAAAGTCGAGAGCCGAGACCCGGTTGCCCCCCAACCCCCCACCCACGTTCCCCGACAGTCGAGGTTGTCCCGCGGGAGACCCTCGACTCACTGGAGGAGGGGAAGTTTGGGGGGGGGGGGGTCTCGTCCATCGTTGCTTGTGGACCTGATGCCTGATGCGGTGAACGGCAGAGACCGGGACACGAACCGCGTCAGGCGCCTCTGGAGCGCCGGGGAGTACCAGAGATTGGGATTCTAGTCACCTCCGTCGGCGGTGGGGAGATAACGGAGCGAATCAATCCTAGCAGGCGACGGCTCCACGGAGTAAGAGAGAGAGACACACAGGGAGAGAGACAGGAAGAGAGACACAGAGAGAGAGAGAGACACACAGAGAGAGGGGGGGACGTGGAGAGTTCGTCGAACAACGCGGGACGACGTCTCGAGTCACGACACCGTGCCCGGGCGCGCTCCCTCGCACTCTCCCCTCTCGCTCTCGCTCCCACCCCCGCGTCTCGCTCTCGCTCTCAGCAACATCACGTGGTTAATGTATAATTGCTAACATATGGTGTGTGTGTGTGTGCGTGTATATATATTATTTTAACCCCTAAAAGGGGACAGGTTTGTGTGCGTGCGCGCGCGAGAGTGAGTGTACACAAACCCCCGGCTCCCTCCCGCGTGGCCGCCCCACTCCTCGTTCATCGCTAGGGGCGGAGCGGCCGCCACCGTCGGTCCCGACCGACAGAGGAGTGGGGGGGGGGGGCGCAGAGTGGGGGGGGGGAGAGCAGGGACCGGGGGGAGGAGGGGGGGGATGCAGGGCGGGGGGAAAGAGGCGGTAGAGGAGGAAGAGGAGAGGGCAGGAGGATAGAGAGAGAGAGAGAGCGAGGGGGGGAGGTTAAGTTCTGTCAATGTTTGCTCTTCAAATATTTCCTGAGACGTTTACGGCGCATTTATCCGCTGACAGAGCCCGGGGAACATCTGCGAGGTGTTATGGCCCCGGGGCAATCGCGTGCGCGCGCGCGGAGAGAGCGCGTCCGCGCCGCGTCGATCGTCGTCTAAACGTCGAGGCGAGGTGCGCGTTACGCATATATTTGCCTCTCCCTCCGTGCGTTCGCCTCGCGCGCGACCACGATGCCATAAACCGACGCGAACCCCTCGACTCCTCGAAGCCGGCTCCGTATGTCCAGATGGCACCAGTTGGTCCTGGAATGCCCCTCCCCCTCCACCACCCACTCACACCACCAACCACCACCACCAACCTCCACCACCACCACCTCATCATCGTCTCCACGCGACGTCCTTCCCCGATGAGCCCACGGAGACACGCGCGCGTGGATGCGTGGAACGGAACGGGGTCCCGCGACCCCAGTGCTTCCCGCGGTACCCCCATGCTTTTGTTGCAGGGGGCAGGGGGGTCATTGCCGAAGCCGCGAGTCGATCGACACCGCGAACGGTCAACGCAGCCGACGGACATTGGGAGTCGAGCAGGAGACGGATACGGAGGGGGGGCTCTCAATCTTCAACAAAAACCCGAGGAGAGGTCCCGTGGAGCGCGCGGCGGAGATGGACGGCACTTCGACAGAGAGAGACAGAGAGAGAGACACAGAGACAGACAGAGAGACAAACAGAGAGCGAAAGATGGGGGAGGAGAGTTTTGAGCTACGCACGTGGTGGCCTTTAGCGAAGAGGGGGGGGGAGCAAATGCACTTTGCGAGCCGCACGCGCCGCGTCCCCGTTGTGTTTGCGTGGTTGGCGTCTGTCCGTGCGATCTGCTGCGTAATTGTGCGGAAGGGTTCCGCGCGAGCTAAAAATGTTTGCCGAGGCCGGCGATTTACTCCGACGTCGTGATTGCACCTTCAATAAAAATGCGTTTTTTTGTTGTTGTTTCGCTAATGGAAGGAATCGGCGGCGTCACTCCAGCGCCAAACATCCACAACCACCCTCCTCCTCCCTCTCTGCACGCTCTCTCCTCCCTCCCGCCTCTCCCGTCCCGTCGTGACCCACCAACCCCGTCATTGGCCTCCATGCACCCTCCCAATCCCCTGCGCTCATTCCCGCCAGGTTTGGGGACTTGAACCGCGCTAATTCCGCGGTGGCTCGTATCTCCTCCTCCTCCTCGCTCTCTCTGTCTCTCGAGCGTAATGCGACGAGGGAGAGAGGAGGGTCACGCGGATGGAACGCGAACCATCACTCAAGTCCCAGCAGCAGCAGCGAGCCGAGTCTAGGACCCGTACTCACCAGGAGCGATGCCTGCAATGGTGATGATGGTGATGATGGTGATTAGTGTGGTGGTGTTATACTTTTCAAATCCTCCCATGACTCGCGACGTGAACGCGTTCGTCTCGATGCGCGTGTTCGCCGCTGAGTCCGAGACGCGGGCGCCGCGTTCACGAATGCAAAGTTTCGCAGCTGTGACGCGCCTCGAGTCCCGGAGTCGAACTCATGCGCCCGCTGCTGGGCGAGCGGTGTTCGGAGCTTTTGGGAGAGCAGCAGCAACAGGAACACGTCCCTCTCGCTCGCCCACTTTGCCGTGCCCAACCACACAACTACGACCATCACCGACGCGACCACCGCCACCAGCAACTACCACAACTCGTACCGACACCACCATAACCACCACCATCACCACAATGTTCAACATCACCACCACCATCACCACAACTACCCCGACCGACGCCACCACCACCACCACCCCCATCTCCCACTCACCCTCCTTCCAGACCCCCGCCGCCCAGGCCCTTCGCCCCCCCGAACCTCCTCCACCAACTCCACGCGGGCGTCATCACCGCCGCCTCTCCACCAATGGGCGACCTCTCTCCGCCTCTTCTCTGGAGATCGTGGTGGTGGGGGGGGGGTTCAGTGCGGGCGGGAGGGGGGGCTGAGGTGGTGGGTGGGAGCGGGGGGGGGCGCGGTCGGAGGAGGCGGCGCGCGCCTGGGCCGACCAATGGGGGGGGACCGCGCGCGGGCTCCGCGTTCGGGAGAAAGTTTTGTTGGGAGGCGCGCGCGCAGAGAGGGGGGGGGGTCTATGAATGGCCGAGCGCGAAGAGCTCCGAGGTTCAGTGCTCGAGGCGAGAGCTCGGCTCACTCCCTCACTCACTCGCACTCGGCTCCCCACCCGCCCATTTCCCCCCCCCGCCCCCAACCTTTCATCATCATAATCATCATCTCTCTCTATCCTCAACGTCACCTGCAGCATCAGCAGCAGCAGCAACAGCAGCAGCCGCTTCGCGACACGAGAAGCGACAAGAGACGCGAGAGAGAGAGAGACAGAGAGAGAGCGGAGAGGACACCCAACCGAAGCAGCCCCCCCCCTCTTTCCCCTTCACGACGTGAATTTTTTTTTTTAAAAACCTCTCTCTCTCTCTGTACGCACGCGAGAAGAGAACGCGATCAGAGATCCGTGCGACGCGTGACGGATTTGCCAGCGACGCGTCACGTGGCGTCGTCACTCGAGGTAACAGTCGACGATTATTTTGGTAACAGGGGTGGTGACGGTGGTGGCGGTGACGGTGGTGACGGTGGTGGCGGTGACGGTGGTGACTGTGGTGGTGGTGGTGGTGGCGGTGACGGTGGCGCGCGTCGAGTCTCGATGCGCGTGCGGGGCGCGTAACGCAGCAGTCAGCAGCAGCAGTAGCAGCAGCAGTAGCAGCAGCAGTAGCAGCAGCAGTAGCAGCAGCAGTAGCAGCAGCAGTAGCAGCAGCAGTAGCAGCAGCAGTAGCAGCAGCAGTAGCAGCAGCAGTAGCAGCAGCAGCGTGGTCGTTGATTTGATTGTTTGGAACGCGATTTCTGGCCCGGAGATGTTTAGATTTTTGGGGGGATTTTTTTGTCGGTCCCCGACCTCACACCCCCACCACCCCCACCCCACCCACCAACCCGAGTGTTGTTTTAATGTCGCGATCTCTCCGATGCTGTCGTTTTCATTTTTTTTCTTCGGGAAGGAAGAAAAAGAGAGAGTTGAGAGTTTGGAGCGATTCCCGATTCCCCGGGAGCGCAAGTTGAAGATGTAATGACTCTGTACGAGCCGTTGATGTTGTAGTGCTTAATACTGTCATCATCATCATTATTATTAGGATAATTAACCTTATCATTCCACTTGTGTACATTTGCTTAATTTGTGTACGTCTTTACGTGCATATTTGTGTCGGCGGTGCTGAGTTTGCGAATGCAAATATTTCGTCACACCGCTGTCTCGTTCGTTCGCTCTCGTTCCACCACCGCGTTCGATGAGCGTGCGCGCGCGCGGCTACCGATTAATCGTGCAACGCCGGTCGTTATCAATCCGATTAATCGATCATTTAATCAATCGATCACTCAATAGATGGTGGAACGCCAAAAATACCCCTTAAAAACAAACGCCGTGGCAATGGTGCTGATAGTAATTGAATTGGTAACGCCAATGGAGTTGTCGACAGAGACGCGCATTTGCTGCTGCTGATGTCGTTTGCTGGCTCGTTGCCGGTTCGTCCGTGGGATTGACAGCGGGATTGCGGGAGAGAGAGAGAGCGAGAGGGTGCAGGAGATGCCGCAGGGGGAGAGAGAGATGGACTGAGAGTTGACGAGAGAGTGCCGCGGGGGGAGATCGCAGAGAGTGAAAGAGCGGTGGGGGGGTTAGGGAGCTGCGCGGGGAACTCTCTCGCAAACAAACCCGAAGCGCGTAGCGGCGGTCACAGCATCGGGCGGGTTTGTCAACAGCATCCAGCAGTAGATGGACACTGCCGGGTGAAGGCCTCGCTCCCTCGCGCAAGCCGGTCGCGAGGGTTGAGAGGGGACGAGCGTCCAGGACCCGGTTCAGGTGCCAACTCGTCTCCCCGTGAGTTCATAGGGCAGCGCGCTAATCACTGCGCCACCGCTCCGCTCACTCGCGTGCAAACACAGAGATCCGCCACCACGCCGTCTGCGCTTGACACAGACTGTTGGGGCGAGTGCCGTGAGCGAGAGGCACTTATGAAGGCCGGCACGGTACACGAAGGGGTGAGTGGCCAGAATCACGCCCGGCCGCCTTTGTCTCCCCCAGCGGCGATGTTTACTACACACCGTACCAGATACTCATTTGAGGCTGAGTCGACCTAGGGGAGGCACAGTACCGGTTCGGATAATCGTCACCGGTGTTGGTGGCCGTGATCGGGAATCGAACTCGGGTGATCGGGTTCGTAGCGCTGTGCGCTAACCGCTACACTACCGCTTCCCACACGTAGAAAACAAAGACAAAGATCCCCCGTATAGTCTGAACAGACTGTTGGGGCAAGTGCTGTTAGCGATAACCTATGAAGGCCGACACAGCACACGAGGGGGTGGGTGGCCAACACCACGCTCGGCCGCCTTTGTCTCCCCCAGGGGCGATGCTTAACACACCGCACCAGGTACTCATTTGAAGCTGAGTCGACCTAGGGGAGGCACAGGACCGGTTCGGATAATCGCTATCACCGATGTTGGCCGTGAGCGGGAATCGAACCCGGGTCGTCGGGTTCGTAGTGCAGCGCTCTAACCGCTACACCACCGCTCCCCACACACACACACATATATACACACTCACACGCACAATCACGCACACTCTCTCGCCTTAACACATACACGCAGACACACGTAGACAAAGGCAAAGATAGCCCCCGTATAGCCTCAGCAGACTGTTGGGGAAAGTGCTGTCAGCGAGCGCCTTCACGCATCGGTGTGAATCGCGCTCAGTCACGCAACTAAAAGCGCCGTTCATGCGAAGCTCAACGTTGACGCGGAGGAGAGATGAGGGGGATGACTGAACCGTGATCCCCACTCCAACCCGAGCCCCAAACCCTGAACCCCAAATCATCAACCCGAACCCTTCATCCTATCCCCTAACTCTCACCTATGGCCCGTAACCCCGTGAACTATAACTCGCGACTCGTAACCCGTAACCCCCGCAAACCTGAACGATCATTTTAACTCCAACCCATAGGTCGGAGCTTAAACCGAACCCGATGCCCCATAACAACTCAAACCTATAACCCATAACGCGTAACCCTAACCTGCCATTAACCCTGACACATTACCTGAACATATATCCCGGAACCTATAATTCCGACTCGGGCCCATGTTCTGTAAAACGAAACCTACAGCAAACCCATCACCGCTCACCGAACCCAAACCCAACACTCTAACCGCACCCCTTAAATCCACGACTATTACACCCAACCCCTAAACCTATAACCCCGACCCTGAACCCGTGTCCAAGGGGGTTCCACGCGGTAGTTGTCGAACCCAGTTCGACTCCGGGTAAAGTTTAACGACTTCAGTCGATGTGAAAACACTCGCGCGCGCGCATTCATACAAAGGTCCCCCGTATAGCCTTTAACGTACTGTTGGGGCAAGTGCGGATAGCGTGTAACACCTATGAAGGCCGACACGGCACACGAGGGGTTGTCGTGGCTTGTACCACGCTCGGCCGCCTTTGTCTCCCTAGTGCCGATGTAGTACACGTCGCACCAGGTACTCATTTGAGATCGAGTAGACCGAGGGAAAGGCGTGAGCGGGAATCTAACTCGGGTGGCGGGGTTCGTAGCACAGTGCGCTAACCGCAGCGCCACCGCTCCCGCGGCGCGCGCGCGCACACACGCGCATACACACAAATACATAAACATATATACACATATACACACATATACATACATACACAAATACCCCCGTATAACCTTTAACAGACTGTTGGGGAAAGTGCTGTTTGTTAAAACCAATTAAGGCGGGCACGGCACGCGACTGGGTGGTGTGGCTAGACCCGCACCCGACCGCCTTTGTCTCCCCAGCGGTGATTTTTTTTACACCGCAGCATGTACTCATTTAAGTACATACATCTACATAATACACAGATGCAGACGTATAAATACGTACATATACATACGCATAAGCAAATAGACGCACGCGCATTCTAAAAACGCACGCTTATGTGCGGGTGTTCGTACGCACATTTACAAACACACACAAAAACAAATATCCCCCGTATAGCCTCAACAGACTGTCGGGGCAAGTGCACACGAAGGGGATGGGGTGGCGGGCACCACGCCCGGCCACCTTTGTCTCCCCAGTGGTGATGTTTAACACACCGCAACAGGTCCTCATTTAAGGCTGAGTCGACCTACGGGGCAGGCCTAGAACCGGTTCAAATATTCGTCATCGATATCTGGCCGTGAGAGGCACTATCCTACCCCCCCCCCACACACTTGTATGCATAGACAAAGACAACGATCCCCCGTATAACTTTAACAGACTATAGGGGCAAGTGTTGTTAGCGAGCACCTATGAAGGCCGGAACGGTACACGAGGGGGTGGGTGGCCAGCACCACGCTCGACCGCCTTTGTCTCCCCAGTGGCGATGTTTACACACCGCACCAGGTACTCATTTGAGGCTGAGTCGACCTAGGAGAGGCCCAGGACCGGTTCAGAAAATCGTCACTGGGTGTTGTGCCGTGAGCTGGAATCGAACCCGGGTAGCCGGGTTGATAGCGCAGCGTAGCGCTAACCGCCACACTACCGCTCCCCACCATAGACACGCACACGCACCAAGGTGCTAAACAGACAGGCAGACAGACAATGTCTCAATCACATTGTATCTGTCTCTCTACATACAAAAGGAAAGTATTGCTGACACAACCCAACGGAACCCTTTGGGCTATCCGTGAGCGATTCATATCAGCAGCGTCGATTCGGTTACGAACAAAAAACAACTTGGGGACCGTTTCGACGTGCGATGTCTCATCAGCGGCAGATCAATGCGGTGAACTTGCCAGATGTCCGAAGGCATGGCGAGTCCTGTGTCCCACGCAAGACTGCGAGATCGACAGCGACGGGTTTATTCACCCCGAGTCCTTGAGGTGTTTATACACGTCACGAGCGATTACACGAACGGCGAAGTTTAGCAGCAATAACAACAACAACAACAACAACCGCAACAAGTTGCTTATACCCCCACATCACCGGTAATTAACTTCAATGATAACAGCCTCCCTATGCGTGTACGTGCGTTGAACTTCTTTCGCACCGTACGTAGCCGACCGCGCTAACTGCTGTGAGCGTTGCCCGCTGTGCACGTGGCGGCCTCGAGTTCACGGCGACTCGAGATTGGCGTCGTCCGCGCGCACGAACGACGACACCGACACGACACGGACACGACCCTGCCGTGCCCTGGCCGTCGTCTCTCCGCACTCGGCAGGCAACAAGTCTCCCCTCCTCTCACGAAACCTCATCGCTTGCCGCTGGCAATTAACCACCTGCTGGTCACGGCCTGTCGATGAGCGTCTCAAGCAGTTTCACAAATACAACATGAGATAATACAAATACTCAATGCACGTAATCACCATCATTAGTGCAAGATGAATGGGCATGATGCACATGCATAATGTACGTTGATTCATTACCTTCCCCCCCAATTCGCGCAAGAAGAGCGCGCACGAGTTGTCACCACATCTACGCCTCTTTTTAAGGAACGAAACGGGTGGACTTTCTCCACAAATCTGGCTGTCGCCTGATGAAGCTGGTTGTAATTACCGGCGAAACGCCGTGCTCGGATTGTAAATGTTTGTGGCTTGGCTCTCCAACACACCGGTCAGTGCTGTACTAGTATACTACACTATACACTACCCACTACACTACTATACACTACACTATACACTACACTATACACTCCACACTAGTGCTGTACTAGTGACGAATTGGCACGTGCGGCTTACGCGACAGCCCCCTTACTAATTGGCTGTGGTCGGGTGGTGGCGGGTTTAACGACACAGCATTTATATATTGACGCCATCTAACCCCAAAAACACCTTTGTATTATCGATCATTCACGTCATTGTCATGTCCGAACGCTCATTGATTGGCGGAAAGCATCTTAATATCTAGAGGGCTGCAGAGATCGAGGGATCGATGGTAGCGCCGCAGTGGCTTCATTCTTGCGCTCGTGTCCAATGCGAGGGTTTGCGTGAAACGACGTCGCGATGAAAAAAAAACTCTCTCAGAATATTCATTTATCCTGGAGAAATTATTATCATCATCATCATCACCAATCATCATCATCTTCAATCATCAATCATCGGACGTCGAGCCTCACACGAATATAACTCAAGTCACGACGCAGCGTTGACCAGAACTGCGCACGTGAATTTAGAATCACAATACGGTATATGTCTATGGGTCTCTGTGTGAGTCTATGGGTCTCTGTGCGAGTCTATGGGTCTCTGTGCGAGTCTATGAGTCTCTGTGCGAGTCTATGGGTATCTGTGTGAGTCTATGGGTCTCTGTGCGAGTCTACGGGTCTCTGTGTGAGTCTACGGGTCTCTGTGCGAGTCTATGGGTCTCTGTGCGAGTCTACGGGTCTCTGTGTGAGTCTACGGGTCTCTGTGCGAGTCTATGGGTCTCTGTGTGAGTCTATGGGTCTCTGTGCGAGTCTATGGGTCTCTGTGCGAGTCTCTGGGTGTTTACATATAAGTGAATTAAAAGTTATATTGCTGTCCGATGTATCATCAACAAACAGGGAAACAAAGACCGGACCACAAGACGCGCATTGTTACCCGTATTTTAAAAGAAGCAAAAGTTTAGGAGTGCATCGTACAATCCGAAGCTTCTTATTAATCCGGATGATTGGGGGGGGGGCAGTTTGTTGAGGAGTGTTCGGCTGTTTGGCCAAATCGTGAAGAGGAATTTTGACCGTAAACATCGTCAGGAGGGCTTGTAGTGGAGAGTGACGAGCGCGTCACCACACAGGGTGACGATCTCAAGGGTTCCTGGGCTCCCCCACCTCCACTCCCAGGTCGACTTGGCATCAAACGAGCACCTGGTGGTGGTGCTGCTGCTGTGTGTAGACATCGCCACTGGGGAGACAAAGGCGGCCCGGGCGTGGTGCTGGCCACCCACCTCCTCGTGTGCCACAGTGCCGCCTTCGTAGATGCTACTCGCTAACAGCACTTGCCCCAACAGTCTGTTACAGGCTATAGGGGGGTGGGATCTTTGTCTTTGTAAGCTGGGGAGCGGTGGCGTAGTGGTTGGCGCGCTGCGCGACGAATCCCGCGGCCACCCGAGTTCGATTCCCGCTCACGGCCACCAACACCAGTGACGATTTTCTGAACCGGTCCCGGGCCTCTCCTAGGTCGACTCAGCCTAAAATGAGTATCTGGTGGCGCGCCGTGATGAACACCAGCATTGGGGAGACAAAGGCGGCCGCGCATAACGTCACGTGGTACCTGGCGCTCTCAAACAGCACTCGCCCCAACAGTCTGCTAAAGTCTATCCGGGGGATCTTTGTCTTTATCACACGTACATAATACAAGATAAATATACATGTATACAATAGATATATATATTAAAAACCCACCGTATGAATGCGTGCATACGATGGCGATCGTGACTGAGTGATGCAAATTCTCACGCGGTCTTCCAGAAAGTGCGAGTTTGTAGCAGAGCGAAAGATGGAACATTATTATAATATTATAATATAAAGATGGAACATTATTATAATATAATAATATAAAGATGGAACATTCTAACGATGTCCAGAGAGGCGACGGGTGGATCCAACATTGTCCCCGACTTAAACTCAAAGTTCCCCGCACCTCCGATGAGCAACGGTTTTGCCCAATGCGTACGGTGCGAAAGAAGCTCTACATACGAACAACACACATACAACAAAGACAACGATCTCCCGTGTAGCCTTAACAGACTGTTGGGACAAGTGCTGTTAGCGAGCACCTATGAAGGCCGGTACGGCAACCGAAGGGGTGGATGGGCCAGCACCACGCCCGGGGCCTTTGTCTTGAGGCTGAGTCGACCTAGGGGAGGCCCAGAACCGGTTCAAATAATCATCACTGGTGTTGGCCGTGAGCGGGAATCGAACTCGGGTCGCCAGGTTCGTAGCGCAGCGCACATCATACAACACACATCATACAACACACATCAAACATGCAACATACGTCGCGCGTACAAGTTCCGTGTTGCTGCTACGAACGCTCGCGTCTGATGCCGTGTGCGACTATGCTCCCTGGCTGGTGGACCGAGTAATTCGCCACGCGTAGAGTGGTGGTGCCAGCGATTCGGTGCACCGCGTTTAGCCCATAGGGAAGCGATTCATGCCCGCGAGGAGTGACTGACACATATATATATGTACGCTTAGATGTACAATTACGTTTTCTACATTTATATATGTACGTACAGTATTTATAACGTTTAACACGTAGGCTTTCATGACCAATATCATCCATAATAGAGGTTATTTTGTGCTGGATTGCGTAAATTTAAATGTGTCGTTAAAACCTGCCACCACCCGACACAGCCAACTAGTAAGGTTCGTCACGTCAACAGAACGTGCCAATTCGTTACTGGTACAGCACGTCGGTGTGTTGGAGAATAAACCCACAACATTTACAATCTGAGTCCGACGTTTCGCGAGTAATCACAACCAGCATCATCAGGCGACAGACAGATTTTGTGGAGACATCCCCCGGGTTTAACGACACATTTATATTTACGCGATTTCACCCAAAACAAAACCTGTATTGTGGATATGTATAACTTGTATGCCATTATACGGAGACAGAAATGCTCCTGTGACGACATTTGTATTAATTTAAGTTGAACGCGATGTTTGACCCATGCGGCGAATACGCAACTTCCTATTACGTTTAACTATGACATCTTCTTGTTACGCATCGATTACAAATGTACACTTCGACATGCACATGTAGACCGCTTGCTCAATCCACTGCTGGATGTGAAGGCATCCGCGCAGCACGCTGGTTATCGGGAGGGGGGGGTGGTTTCTTTGACCATACTTCACCACCACTGAAGATGCGAGTTCACCATCGCCGGGAGTCGAACTGTGGTCGCAAGCGGCTCGCCGTGGCGTGCTAACCACAGCGCCACCGCTCAGTTCGCTAAATGTACAAATAGTTTAAATCGGAAATGTGCACTCGAGTTCAGATCCTAACTCCTGCATTTAAAAAAAAATCGCAATGAGACTTGAGTCGTTACTAAAATGCATTTAAACGAAGGGAACTCATTCTTTTCCCCTTATCCCCAGTGTACGTGCAAACTCGTCTTGTGTACACTACGCATACACGTTACCGTGTGTGTGTGTGCATACGATGTTGTGTGTGTGTGTGCGTATGTACGCGTGTATGTATATGTGGAGCGGTAGTGTAGGGGTGAGTGCGCGCTGCGAAACCGGCGGCCAGTGACGATTATCTGAACCGGTTCTGGGCCTCGCTCTAGGTCGACTCAGCCTCAAATGAGTCACTGGTGCGGTGTGTAAAAGCATCGACATTGGAGAGACAAAGGCGGTCGGGCGTGGTGCTGGCCACCCCACCCCCTCGTGGCGGCCTTCATTGGTGCTACTCGCTAACAGCACTTGCCCCGACAGTCTGTTAAGGCTACACGGCGGGAGGATCTTTGTCTTTTGGTGGTTCGTGGTGGTGATGCTGATGGTGGTGGTCTTAGTCTCCCCAGTGGCGATGTTCACAAATCGCACCAGATACTCATTTTAGGCTGGGTCGACCTAGGGGAGTCTCAGGACCGATTCAGATAATCGTCACCGGTGTTGGCCGTGAGCGGGAATCGAACTCGGGTGGCCGGGTTCGTAGTAGCTCAGCGCGCTAACCGCTACACTACCGTGACACACACCATGGACCACCACTCCGTGCTGTCGTTACCAACAACACTGAGTGGCGTTCACGTCTCCACGGCGTCTGTGCCAGGCTGGGTGCACCTTGAGACCACGTGACGAGCGTCGAAGGCTCGCCGGCGGGAGATCACTGGACAGATCTAGGCGCAAAGGGAACTTCACCACCACCAGCGGCACCACCACCACCACCACCACAACAACAACAATTACCATCACAACCATTCAACTATTCGGACCAATGGAATGAAGTTCTGTGAGAAGGCGACGCAGTAGTTTATAGGTAACGCATTACAGACGGTGCGCTTTGTCATTACTTTTAAAAACAAAACACAACACAAAGACCTGCCCCCCCCCCAACTCCACTCCCACCCTTCCCCCCCCCCTCTCCCCCCCTCTCATAATAGGCCGCTTCATCTGCATGTGAAAGGCGCTCTTTCGGAGCTCTCCTCGCCGCTTTCGGTGCTGATGATGCCCGGGAGAGAGAAACCCCGGGCGCGCGCGCGGGGGCATCGTAAAAGTTTTGGCGATAAATAAATAAATAAATGGCCTGCAGAGGAACGAGAGGAGACAGCGAGACGACAGATACGAGACAGAGAGACAGAGAGACTTGGAACCGGACATGTACCGCGTGGAGCTGAACATACATGGGGGTGTCCCGTGCATGCAGAGAGACACGCACAGAGCCACGCAGAGAGACACGCAGAGAGACGCGTTGAGAGAGATGCAGAGATGCATGCAGAGAGACGCGCAGGGAGAGATGTAGAGACACGAGGGGAGACACGCAGGGATCAGACAGATGTGGCTTGCTAACTCGATCGACTGGGACACGCTGAGAGACAGACACAGAGACGCACACTGGCACAGAGACGCACCAAACACACAGACAGGCGGGCGCTCAGATAGAGGGACAAGACGGACATCACAAGGACGGACAGGACGATGAGAATATGCAGACACGCAGACCGACAGATCGATAGACCGGCAGAGACGGGAAAGGCAAGCAGACACACAGAGACACGCGGACAAACACACACACTCACAAATACACACACACAATCACAAATACACACACTCACAAATACACGCACACACAATCACAAATACACACACACACTCACAAATACACACACACACAATCACAAATACACACACACACTCACAAATACACACACACAATCACAAATACACACACACACAATCACAAATACACACACACAATCACAAATACACGCACACAATCACAAATATACACACACACTCACAAATACACACACACAATAACAAATACACACACACACACACTCACAAATACACGCACACAATCACAAATACACACACACACTCACAAATACACACACACACACTCACAAATACACACACACACTCACAAATACACATACACAATCACAAATACACACACACTCACAAATACACATACACAATCACAAATACACACACACTCACAAATACACACAAACAATCACAAATACACACACACACAATCACAAATACACATACACACACTCACAAATACACGCACACAATCACAAATACACACACAATCACAAATACACATACACACACTCACAAATACACACACACACTCACAAATACACACACACTCACAAATACACGCACACACAATAACAAATACACACACACACTCACAAACACACAATCACAAATACACACACACAATCACAAATACACGCACACACACTCACAAATACACACTCACAAATACACACTCACACAATCACAAATACACACACACAATAACAAATACACGCACACACACTCACAAATACACACTCACACAACGCAAATAGACACGAAGCTACGTAGGCAGGCGATTCCCTGTCGTGTTGCACTGTTTTGTTTTATTCAAAACAGTCAACAATGGCACAGAGACGTAGATACGAACGCTTAGACGCGTAAACTCACGTACACATATATATACAAATACAAATATCCCCCGTATAGCCTGGACATGCTGTTGGGGGCAAGTGCTGTGAGCGAGGAGCTATGTAAGGCCATCACGGCACGCGAAGAGGTTGGTGGCCAGCATCACGCCCGGGCTTCCTTTGTCTCCCCGGTGTCGATGTTCGTTTACACACCGCAACAGGTACTCATTTGAGGCTGAGTCGATCTAGGGAAGGCTCAGAACCGTTTCAGATAATCGTCACCTGTTTTGGCGGTTGAGCCGGAATCCAACTTGGGTCGTCAGGTTCGATGCGCGGCGCGCTAACCACTGCGCCACCGCTCCTCAGATACACACGCGATCACATGCACTGCAAACACACCAATACCCGCCATTCGCCACCAAGTGACGGTGATGTCACCACGGGGCCTGTGCCAGGCCAGGTGCACTTTGAGGCCACGTGAAGTGTCTAAGACTCGCTACAGGGGGTCTCGGGACAGACCCAGTCGGTTCCAATGGGTTGGCTGACTGAGATGACCGGTAAACGCAACAGCTGTACCCCCTACTGTGCCAATTTGCTTCGTTTTATCCGTCCGGCGCTCCGCTCGTTGTTGTGAGCGTCGCTGCCCAGGAGCAGCAGCAGCGTCCTTCACGAGCCTCCTCCGTTACCGCTATAAACACACACGCGCACACGCGCACTGCAAACACACACGCACATACACACACGCACGCACATACACGCACGCACATACACGCACGCACATACACACACGCACATACACACACCCACATACACACACGCACATACACATACACACACGCGCACACGCGCACTGCAAACACACACGCACATACACACACGCACATACACACACGCACATACACACACGCACATACACACACGCACATACATACACACACGCACATACACACACGCACAAACACACACGCACATACATACACACACGCACATACACACACGCACAAACACACACACACATACACACACGCACATACACACACGCACATACACACACGCACATACACACACGCACACACATACACACACGCACATACACACACGCACAAACACACACGCACATACATACACACACGCACATACACACACGCACATACATACACACACGCACATACACACACACACGCACATACAGACACGCACATACACACACGCACATACACACACGCAGGTATGCGTACACAAGTGCGCGCGCACGTATAGATTCACGTACACAAAGACAAAGATCCCCCTCCCCGCCGTGTAGCCTCCACAGGCTGTTGGGACAAGTGTTGCTAGCAAGCACCGACGAAAACCCACAATGCACACGAGGGGGCGGATGAAATGTTGAGAGTCGTCGCAAGGGTGGAAACTTGTCGAACGATCCTGGGGGGCGGGTGGCTGAGAATCGGGCCGATGATTAATTTTGCTTGTTTTTTTTTCCATTCTCGTATTCATTCGTAAAGTAGGCTTATTAATTTAATTCATTTCCACGCTGAACTATTTCACTCGCCCATTGATGCGATACGCGTGTCGTTCCTTTGATTTCATGCATCTCCGCGTTCCCTTAATCGACCCGGCTTGGATTGTTTATATAATGAATGAATTCTAACCGTCAACTCGTGAAATCGTTCATAATTCATGAATGTGTCGATCTATCGCATTTATTGTTTTCAAGAGGTGTGATAGGGTGCGTAGTTGATACATCTTCTTGGTTCTTTCGGTAAAGTCACGTAACTTTACCGAAAGAACCAAGAAGATGAATCCCTGCAGTCACGAAAGCTTTAAATCGAAATTTAGTTGATACATGTCGACTCAGCCTCAAATGAGTAGTTGGTGCGGTGTGTAAACATCGCCACTGGGGAGACAAAGGCGGCCGGGCGTGGTGCTGGCCACCTTAATAGGTGCTCGCTAACAGCACTTGCCCTAACAGGCTCTTATGACTATACGCGTGTACCAGTGTGTGTGCGCGTGTACGTGTGTTTATTGATGTGTTTGTGTTGTGTGTGTATATATACAGCGTGTGTGTATATATTTGTGTATATCCGCTCATATTTGTTAGCGACCCGAGTTCGATTCTCGCTCACGGCTATCGGCACTTGCTCCTGCAGTATGTTAAGGCGATAGGGGAGATATTTGTTGTGTCTGTGTGCACTCGTGTGTGTATGCATGCCGGCCTTCATAGGCCCTCGCCTGGGGCACTTGCCTCAACAGTCCATCCAAGGCTACATGGGAGATCTTTGTCTTGTTATTCATGCCCAGAGACAAATTTGGGTAAATGTTTCGCTGAGCTCTGCGGTGAATGTAGGGTGAGGTGCTTACGGCCTGGGGAGGCCTTCATCCAGCAGTGGATTGATGATGGCTCGTGATGATGATGGTGACATTAACGCGTTAACCCTAGCGGCTCAACGTTTTGTTGTTGTTATTATTAGCATACACAGGCGACAACTCGAACGTGTTTATGTGACTTTAAGCTTGTATGCGTGGAGAGTTTTCATGGATTTGCCGCAATAGCTCGTGAGTTGGCTGTTTGTCGCTGTTTGTTGTGGAGAGCCCACGTCGTCTGTCACGGGAGCTCACTCACGGCGCGTCGGAGTTAGCCGGGGCTGTGGTCCGGAAAGGCAAAAAGACATTGGGGGGTGGTTTGGGGGGGGGGTAAACTATCCGTGAGAAAGACATTTAACGAAACCGTGGTGGTTTCAAATGTAGAAATAAAATTCGCGATCAGCTGTTAGCCTCGGGCGTGTGCCCCGGGTTGTCTGATACCAGTCTTGAAGCTTGGATCATTAAAATAAGAAACGTTAAAGTCACGTAAATCCTGGGATATGCGCGTGTGTGTGTAGAAGCGAATAAGAGCCGCGAGTTGTATTGATAGTCGCTGGCATGGTAGCGGTTTTTTATTTTAATTCAATTTGAGTTGGTGTAGTGTTTGTATGTGGGTGAGGCATGGGTGAGGCATGGGTGAGGTGAGTAGGTGTGTGGGCGAGGGATCGGTGAGGTGGATGGGTGGGTGGGTGAGCGGCTGAGTGGGGTGAGAGGGGGGGGGTGAGGCGCTGTGAGTAAGATGTTGGCTGGGTGGAATTAGCGGCCCTGTCAACCGAAACACGACCTTTCGCTCCGTCTTGTGATGCCTCCACTCACCTACCCCCCACTCCACCCCCTCCCTCCCTCCCACCCCCTCCCTCCCACCCCCTCCCTCCCTCTACCCCTCCACCACTCTCACAATCCACACCCCCCCGCGCGCTCCTCCTCCTCCTCCTGCACCCCCTCTTCACCCCCGCCCCTTCTGAGTGCGGGGCCATTGAGTCTCAAGGAGTCCCACGCGCCGCGCGTGCGGTGGGGAGCGGTGGCGCAGCGGTTAGCGCACCGAGCTACCGACGCATCCGCGGGTTCGAATCCCGCTCACGAACCAACGGGCGGATATTTGGTCGGCCCGGCTCTCTCGCTAGATTAGTGCGTCTCTCTCGTAGCGTAGCTCACACGCCCACACAAAAAGCACACACACACACACACCTATAACAATGACGACGGCAATAACAACAATAATCGTGATGATGTAACACGCCACGTGGCTGTGACAGCGGCCCACGCCGTCCACGCACTCGGTAATGACGGAGAAAGTCGCGATGGCATCGCGGTGGTGGTGATGATGATGATGGGTGAGAGGCGTCGAGGAGACTTGGGTGGATACCACAGAACCCCACATTACCCCCCCCCTCGCCCATCCATCCCCGCCCATCCTCCCCTGGGGGTGCCCAGAGAATTGCGATGAGAAACTTCCACAATCGCCCGTGCGTGAGTGTGTGTGAGTGAGTGTGCGTGAGTGAGTGTGAGTGAGTGTGCGTGAGTGAGTTATGGGGAGCGGTGGTGTAGCGGTTAGCGCAACGCTGCGCTACGAACCCGGCGACCCGAGTTCGATTCCCGCTCACGGTCAACACCCAGTGACGATTATCTGAACCGGTCCTGGGCCTCCCCTAGGTCGACTCAGCCTCAAACGAGTATCTGGTGCGGTGTGTAAACATCGTCACTGGGAAGACAAAGGCGGCCGGGTGTCGTGCAGGCCACCCACCCCTCGTGTGCCGTGCCGGCCTTAAAAGATGCTCGCTAACAGCACTTGCCCCTACAGCCTGCTAAAGTCTGACAGGCGATCTGTGATTGTCTCTGTGCGAGTTTGCTCGTCTGCGTGTCTCTACGCTGCTTCCCCTTCGCATCTCACGTTCTGTCGGATTTTTCTCCGTGTCTGTCGTTGTGTCTCTGGCGTTGTCCGCGTCTCCCCGGGGCCCCGCTCCGTGTCTCCTTTCCTTCCGTGGCTCCGAGTCTGTCTCTATTCATCCAGCAGCGCTGCAAAGAATTAGTAGAAGTTTTGTAATTGAGTATCAATCCAATACCAGATGATGACCATGATGGTGGCTATGATGATGATGGTGATGATGGTGGTAGTGGCTATGATGATGATGGTGGCTATGATGATGAGGATGTTGATGATGATAGTGGCTATGATGAGGATGTTGATGATGATGATGATGGTGGTGGTGGCTATGATGATGAGGATGATGATGATGGTAGTGGCTATGATGATGGTGGTAGCTATGATGATGATGATGGTGGTGACTATGATGAGGATGATGATGATGATGGTAGTGGCTATGATGATGGTGGTGGCTATGAGGATGATGATGATGGTGGTGGTGGCTATAATGAGGATGGTGATGGTGATGATGGTGGTGACTATGATGATGATGATGATGGTCGTCGTCGTCTGGTGTAGTTGCACGCCTGCACCGCGAGTCCCGGCTCTCTCTCCATCAGGTTAACGACTCAAACGACTGCCAATGGACTCTGAGACCCGCGCTCTTAGTGACTGAAGCGGATGTCTTTACCCCCCCCTCACCACCCTAAGACAAGAGGACACCCCCACACATTCTGCCCCCCCTAAAGCTCCCCCTCCACCCCCACCGCCTCCTCGGGGTCCCGACTCGCGTACGAAGTCTCCATGCAGCTTCAAACTCCGAATGTCACGGATTCCACAGCTTGGGCGGGTGGGTGTGTGGGGGGGGGGGGTGTGGGGTGGGTGTGGGGGGGGGGTGTGGGGGGGGGGTGTGTGTGGGGGGGGGGGGTGTGGGGGGGAGGTGGGGGTGTGTGCTCCTGGTGAGAGGAACACACAGGCCTCATTCCTGGCTCTCCCTCCTCCTTCCTCTCTACTCATTCCTGAGTCCTCCTCATTCCGCTCTCCTCATTCCTGAATCCCTGAGTCTTCCTGCACCTCCTCCCTCTCTCGCCATTCATGGGTCTCCCATCCTCATTCCTCCCTCCTCACTCCCGGATCTTTCTGCTCCTCCAATAAATACAATCTTCCACTTCCTCCTCCTCCTCACCTCTCAACGTCAGCATCCCTTCCTCCATCCTCAATGTTTATTTATCTCATATTTTTTCTGCTCCTTCGTTCCACCTCCACCAACCCCCCCCCCCCTCCTATTTTCCTCCCCTCCCTCCCCTCCTCCTCTCTCTCATTTTTTCGCAGTTACTTTATTTTAAAGGGAAAAAAAACCCATCAAGAAGTTCAGGAATAAGTGCAACGAAATGTAAAACCCACCACCTGTTGTAGAAGGTCCAATGCCCGAAATGTTTACTTACTGTGTGTGTATATATATAGACACACAGAGGAATCGGTAGTGTAGTGGTTAGCGCACTGCGCTACTAAACCGGCGACCCGAGGTCGATTCGTGCTCACGGTCAACACCAGCGACAAATATCTGAACCGGTTCTGGGCCTCCCCTAGATAGACTCAGCCTCAAACGAGTACCTGGTACGGTGTGTAAAACATTACCACTGGGGAGACAAAGGCGGTCGGGCGTGGTGTTCTCCACTCACGCCCTCGTGTACCGTGCCGGCATTCATAGGTGCTCGCTAACAGCACTGCCCCAACAGTCTGTTACAGGCTATACGGGGGATCTTTGTCTTTGGATATTAACACAACTGCTATGGGACAGGCTTGATGAAGGATTCCGTGCGTGTTTTTTGTTGTTTGTGCACCACTTTAAAAAGTTACTTTAGAGAAGTGAAGACAGCTAAAGTGAAACTTGAGCCAAGATGTCAGACTCGGCCACGCGCGCGCGGTGTTTGTGGTGAACGCGCCGTGCTACGAACCCGGCGACCCGAGTTCGATTCCCGCTCACGGCCAACACCGGTGACGATTATCTGAACCGGTCCCGGGGAGGCCCGGGACTGGTGCGGTGTGTAGTAAACATCGTCACTCGGGACACAAAGGCGGCCGGACGTGGTGTTAGCCACCCACTCGCTCGTGTGCCGTGCCGGCCTTCATATGTGCTCACTAACAGCACTTGTTAAGGTTATGCGGGGGATCTTTGTCTTTGTGTGTGTGAGTAGGTGTGTGTGTGTGTGTGTGCGAGTAGGTGTGTGAGTAGGTGCGTGTGTGAGTAGGTGTGTGTGTGTGAGTAGGTGTGTGTGTGAGTAGGTGTGTGTGTGTGTGTGTGAGTAGGTGTGTGTGTGTGTGAGTAGGTGTATGAGTATGTGAGTAGGTGTGTGTGAGTGTGCGAGTGTAAATCTCTGTGCGCGGCCCGAGGGAGGAATTAGGCAGAGATTATCTGAGCCTCATTAGGAATTGCTGCGGATTAGCAGTCTCGTTCACTCGGTGGCTGCGTCTCCCCACCCTCTCCCCACACTCTCCCAACACTCTCCCGACACTCTCCCAACACTCTCCCAACACTCTCACCTCTCCCACTCCTCTGCCTCCTCTCTCTCCCCTCGTCTCCATTTATGTGTTTTTTAATGTTTCAGGCCTCTCGCTCTCTCGCGCCTCTCATTCTGTGTTGAGGGTTTGTTGTCCTTCGATTAGCAACGTATGGTTACGTATGCTGCGAAAGAAATTCAACATACGTACAACATACCAACATACAACATACATTCGTCAACTCCCCCGTCACTCTCCCATTCTCACATCGTGGTCCTCGATCTCTTCCCGTTTCCCTCTTTCCTCCCTCTCATGTCCTCTCCTCGTCACTCCGATGTTCGCACTTCGGTTGAAACTTCAGAACTCTTCGCTTCGGAAGGAGCCGCCATTCTCTCTCTCTCGTTCACTCTTTCGTTCTCTCGCTCATGCTCTCATTCTCTCTCTCGTTCACTCTTTCGTTCTCTCACTCATACTCTCATTCTCTCTCTCGTTCACTCTTTCGTTCTCTCACTCATGCTCTCATTCTTTCTCTAGTTCACTCTTTCGTTCTCTCACTCATGCTCTCATTCTCTCTCTCGTTCACTCTTTCGTTCTCTCACTCATGCTCTCATTCTCTCTCTCGTTCACTCTTTCGTTCTCTCACTCATGCTCTCATTCTCTCTCTCGTTCACTATTTCGTTCTCTCGCTCATGCTCTCATTCTCTCTCTCGTTCACTCTTTCGTTCTCTCACTCATGCTCTCATTCTCTCTCTCGTTCACTCTTTCGTTCTCTCACTCATGCTCTCATTCTCTCTCTCGTTCACTCTTTCGTTCTCTCACTCATGCTCTCATTCTCTCTCTCGTTCACTATTTCGTTCTCTCGCTCATGCTCTCATTCTCTCTCTCGTTCACTCTTTCGTTCTCTCGCTCATGCTCTCATTCTCTCTCTCGTCCACTCTCTTTTTTACGATCAGAGGAAACAAGAAGATGCTCGGTGTAGTCGGCACTTTGCTTCGTTCATTATTTCGTTTTTTTTTCAATGCTTTGCTTTATGTGCCCTTCCCCCCCCCCCCCCCCCTGTTTAAGTGAAATATTTTACGAAAGATTTCAAGCTCTACTTTTCTTCTTACCCATTCCCTCTCTCTCTACCCCCTCTCTCTACCCCCCCCCCCCTCTCTCTCTACTCCCTCTCTCCCTACTCGATATCTATGTTCCCCCTGTTTTCTCTCTCCTTCTCTTCCTCCTTCCTTCTCTCTCCTTCCCTCTCTCGTCCCCTCTCTCGTTTCCTCTCCTTGGGACGTCTCCGATGGAAAATGAAAAAAAGAGTTGTTTGTAAAATCAATCGGACAAATACAAACGTGTTATCACCCCGCACTCTTCCAAGACGCCACGATTCTCATCGCGAAGAGCCACTAACAATCCCAGCCGTGGCCTTCCGATTCGTGCTCGGCTCGCCGTGATGTCCGACGTTCCGCTCCACGTGCTGGGAGCTCTTCTCCCCGGCACGTGGGGCGAAACGTCGGGACATCGGCGGCAGACACGTGAGAGCGAAAACTTGCGCGGTAAACTCGCCGCAAAAACAACAACAACAACAAAAACCTCTCTTTCCACCTTTCACCACTCGTTCTCCCTTCTCTCTCACTCTCCTCTCTCTCAGTCTTCTCTCTCCTGTCCTCTCCCTTGCATCGTCTTTCCCTGCAGGGAGCGCGTCCCGAGTCCCACATTTGTCCGGCGCGCGAGCGGTAATTACACGGAGCATTAGAGGGGGGGGGGGGGGGGGGGTTGGTGATTGATCGAACGGACCAGCGATGAAGCACGTGGTTATATGGACAGAACAATGTAACGTCAACATCATCATCGTCGTCACCCGTCATCATCTCGCACCACCAGCGACATCAATAACAACAACAACAACAACAACGTTGAGTGGGATTCAAAACAAGTTTGACAAGTCAAACAAAACATATTCTCTATAGCCACGTCTATGAACAACTCGTCATCATCGTCGTGGTCACTAGGAACGGCAATAATATCAGCAGTTTCACCATCATCATCAGCATCATCAGCATCACCATCATCATCAGCATCATCAGCATCATCAGCATCATCAGCATCATCAGCATCATCAGCAGCAGCCACTTTGGCATCGTCGTTCATCGCGTGCACTATCATCATCAGCAGCAGCGAATTTAATTCCCGCTACTTTTTAAACTCGATAGTTCGTGCGAGGTGGGAGATCATTGAGAGAAAGGGGGTGGGAGGGAGTGGGGGGAATACCGGAGGGAGGTGGGGAGGGGGTGGACGTGGGAGGGAGGTGGGGGGGGTGATGGGGGTGATGATGGGGGGGGGGGTGATGGGGGGGTTAGGGTTAAAGTTGATGGGATGAGGGGAGGGGCCTTGGACGATTATTCGGGTGAGAAGTGCGGAGCATCATTTAGTAAGGGGACGCGTGAAGTAGTGTGTGTGTGTGGTGTGTGTGTGTGTGTGTGTGTGGTGTGGTGTGTGTGTGTGTGTGGTGTGTGGTGTGTGTGGTGTGTGTGTGTGTGTGGTGTGTGTGTGTGTGTGGTGTGTGGTGTGTGTGGTGTGTGTGGTGTGTGTGTGGTGTGTGTGTGGTGTGTGTGGTGTGTGTGTGGTGTGTGTGTGGTGTGTGTGTGTGGTGTGTGTGGTGTGTGTGGTGTGTGGTGTGTGTGTGGTGTGTGTGTGGTGTGTGTGTGTGGTGTGTGTGGTGTGTGGTGTGTGTGGTGTGTGTGTGGTGTGTGTGGTGTGTGTGTGGTGTGTGGTGTGGTGTGTGTGGTGTGTGTGGTGTGTGTGTGTGTGTGTGTATGTGGTGTGTGTGGTGTGTGTGTGGTGTGTGTGGGGTGTGTGTGTGGTGTGTGTGGTGTGTGTGTGTGTGTGTGGTGTGTGTGTGGTGTGTGTGTGGTGTGTGTGGTGTGTGTGTGGTGGTGTGTGTGGTGTGTGTGGTGTGTGTGGTGTGTGTGATGTGTGTGTGGTGTGTGTGGTGTTGTGTGTGGTGTGTGTGGTGTGTGTGGTGTGTGTGTGGTGTGTGTGGTGTGTGTAGTATGTGTGTGGTGTGTGTGGTGTCGTGTGTGTGTGGTGTGTGTGTGGTGTGTTGGTGGTGTGTGTGGTGTGTGTGTGGTGTGTGTGGTGTGTGTGTGGTGTGTGAGGTGTGTGTGAGGTGTGTGTGGTGTGTGTGTGGTGTGTGTGTGTGTGTGTGGTGTGTGGTGTGTGTGTGTGGTGTGTGTGGTGTGTGTGTGTGTGTTGTGTGTGTGGTGTGTTTGGTGTGTGTGTGGTGTGTGTGGTGTGTGTGGTGTGTGTGGTGTGGTGTGTGTGTGTGTGTGTGGTGTGGTGTGTGTGGTGTGGTGTGTGTGGTGTGGTGTGTGTGTGGTGTGTGTGTGTGTGTGTGTGTGTGGTGTGTGTGTGGTGTGTGTGTGTGGTGTGTGTGTGGTGCGTGTGTGGTGT